>NW_017670319.1:0-1540 GCF_001879085.1 Nicotiana attenuata
CATTGAACCACCTTAAATACCTCTCTAATTTTCTTCAAGGCTCCATATTTATATATATACATACATCTCTTTTTCTTTTCTTTTTCTTCTTTTCTCTTGTATTTTTTTTTCTTTTGGAGCTTGAATAGTTTCATATGAATACCTTGAGGTACACTTGCCGACACTCACTGTACAACCTTGCCAATTTTCGGCTTTACACCACACCCCTAACTTAGGCTTTTAGCCTCATTCTCGATGTCAAGGAGAGACGGGTTCAAAAGAGGGAATTATTTTACAAAAGGGGAAAGGTTTATATTGAGGTGGCCAAGGAAAAGGTTAAAAGCTCAAATGGGGTAACTAGTGATAATATCTATACAATGGGTAGCTTGAAAGGCTAACTAGTTTTCCAAAACCACAAAGACTGCCTAAGGTCATTTCTCCAAACAAATGTAATTATAATTAGCATCGAAAGACCAACCGGGAAAGTTCTAGATGGCATAAGTAAACACAAGAATTATTTATACAAAGACTCACACACATGGCACACGAACTGTTTGACTCAACATAGCTTTAGCCCTCGAGTCAATACTTGGCAACTCGAAGCTTTCATCATATTAACATGTATGACTCTAAGTAAACATAGAGTCAAAAAGCGAGCCGCAAGTTCACATAGTTGATTTCGCATTTTGTTTATATTAATGGAAGGGTATAGGTTATTTACAGGCATACATGCTTGAAACTAGACAATTACACCAAACCAGTCAAAAATTTTCATCCTACTATCCTGGTTCTACTATTACACCCTTGGAAAAGAACCCGGCGAAGAAAAATCAAGGGGAATTCATTTCTAATTACTAAAGATGAACATGCATCAACAATCTACTTGTTTTCGGTTTTTTTATAGACAAAGATAACATATGTACAAAAACAACACAGGTATATACTATGATAACACATGTACGAAAACAACACAAGTATATACAAAAGGAAAGAGATCTTCTTATATAACACAAAAACATGTACAACAGTTCACAAAAGGTTTGTACAAGGCTATCCCACCCCCAACTGAAAAGCATGCATTGTCCCCAATGCATAAGAATGTAAAATAGATTTTAGGGGCTCCCTGAGGTGCACTAAGCGCTATGGGAGTCGGAAGCCGGCAGAATGATGGTGGGGGTCATCCTCTGATGCTGAAGTTGGGAGCGATGAGATCTCAGCCTGAGGAGTGAACTCCACTGATGGAGGAGGGATCTCCAACTGGCCCGGCACTGGAGCTGGGGCCTGTGAGCTGCTAGCCTTGCCCGCTGATGGCTGAGTGGTCGATGGATTTGCTTGGACGACCATGTCTGCTAGCGAATGTTCTATCACCTTCTGAACAGCTGCTTGTTCCTCCTCCGCAACTGTAGGAGCAGCAACCTGCTTACCTTTCTCTTGAGGGCCCTCATCCTCCTCGGACTCTAACTCCTCATCAGTCTCCCTGTTGATACCCAATTTTTTCCTATGTATTTTTTATATACAAAGTACTTTCAAAATAACATGTATATGCATATATAAGCATGCC
>NW_017670319.1:8291-148383 GCF_001879085.1 Nicotiana attenuata
ATGAGTCATTTCATGGCTGATTTCCAAGACGACGATAGTCCATACAAATGTCAAGCTCAACACATGTGGAACAACAAGATCATCCTGGAAAAGGATTCCATAGAGCCTGACAGATATCATGCCGGTTACACCCCATATTATCCAGGTTGGCTAGAAGAGGATCATGCTGGGTTAGGACAGCCCGGGTCTGTTCGAGGTCACAGGGTCATCGACAAGAGGGCTGAAATACAGGTTAAATACAACCAGTTGCGCAAGAGGATCAGAGAGTGTGAGAGTGAACATCAGGAAATTCAAGAAGCAAATCAAAAGTTGATCGAGGAATGGAAGGATATGGTTGTCAGCGCCAACAAGCGTCTAGGGCATTTGGAGCGAGGGTTGGTAGAGCTGGAAGGGAAATTCATCCGGAGGATCGAGAATTGCCAAAACGCTGAGGGAAATGAAGGAGGACATTTGGCTAGGGCTTATCTACTGCTGGGGCTGCGTGAGTTGGTGAAGTTGTTCGATGGAGCTAAAGATGCCGAATCTGGGGAAGGGTTTTATGGGACCAAATAGTTAGGAGTCTCTTTTCCTTTTTGCTTTAAAATGTAATAAGGTCAATGGCCATTAGTGACATTTTTACTTTATGCAATCTTAGTGTCGTTTTGGGATTCGTCTTATTTTTATCAATAAAATGAGGCATTTAGCATTATAAGTTCTCCAAATTAACTTGTCGCTAGGCCTGCCTCGGGCACAACAAGGAACCCAATTTAGGACACGATTCATATTCTTATACCACGTGTTTAAATATTGCAATATTTTTCTCGGAATCCATACTAACTTATTACCTTTTTGTTTTTACTTTTATTTTTATTCCCTCCCCAAAGGTTAGTTCGTGCACTCTGGCATCATCATCCTACTCCACAAGATCTAAGGGCCCTCCAACTCCTCCTCCTCCAAGCAAGAACAAAGCAAAAATGGAGGACGTGAACAACATCAGAAAGGAGAACTCAGCTGAATGGGTAGAGGTTCCTCAGGGTATTCAGGTGTCCAAAGAAAGTGTCGCCCAGATCGAACAGAAGCTACTAAAATTTCAAGAAGAACTAGACCAAGTCCGGAACATGGCGAGCTTGTCATTCTCCCTCACTACTCCAGACGTCAACTTTCCCAATGCTCAACACCTCATACCTCCACAGAACATCCCGAAGCCGCAGAAACAACCCGCTACTCATCAAAATTGCAACACATGTCACAACAACACCCCACTCCTCATCCCTGAACCATCAAATGATCATCCCCACCACACTCCCATCTATATGGAAACCCTACCACAATACACTCAGCCCATTACAAACACACCGGAGTCTGATGACAAATACTCTCTCATCAAAAACCTGGCTGCCGAGCTCAAGAAACTGACTAGCCGAGTCCAGGGTGTTGAAGGAAACAAAGGTATTGAGGGGTTGAATTATGAGGATCTTTGCATTCAGCTAGACGTCGAACTTCTCGAGGGGTACAAACCTCCTAAGTTTGAAATGTTTGACGGCTCAGGGGATCCTAGAGTCCACTTAAGGACATACTGTGATAAGCTAGTCGGCGTAGGAAGAGATGAAAAGATTTGCATGAAACTCTTCATGAGAAGTTTGAAAGGCGATGCGCTATCTTGGTACATCAGCCAAGATCCTAAGCAGTGGACAAGCTGGGTAGGAATGGCGTCCGATTTCATGGACAGGTTCAGATTCAATACAGAAAACGCACCAGATGTCTTCTACATCCAGAATCTGAAAAGAAACCTACTGAGACATTCCGCGAGTATGCTATTTGATGGAGGTCCGAGGCTGCTAAGGTCAGGCCAGCCTTAGAAGAAGAACAGATGAACAGATTTTTCGTCCGAGCTCAAGATCCACAGTATTATGAGAGGTTAATGCTGATAGAGGGCCAGAAATTCTCCGACATCATCAAGCTAGGAGAAAGGATTGAGGAAGGTATTAAAAGTGGTATATGGTCACTAATTTGGAGGCATTGCAGGCTACCAACAAGGCTCTACAGTCTGGTGGCACGTCCAAGAAAAAGGATGTGAGTGTCGTGATGGTTGCACAGAGAACAAAGTCCCCAGTAAAATACCAAGCCTACCCGGTACACCCTCTCACATACCAACCTATCCCCAATTACCAAGCACCTCCGCCCTCTTACCATATTCCATCACCTGCTTACCAATCATCTCCCTCCCCCACATATCAACCTACCTCACCAAGATATTCCCAACCCGCACCCGTCTACCAAGCCTATAATGCTAAGCCTTCTCACTACCAATCACCTCCCGCCCGCCAAAACTTCCCCAGGCCATGCCCTAGTTTCGACCGTAGGCCTCCCAAGCAATACACCGCCATCGCCGAACCAATCGACCAGCTATATGAAAGACTCAAAGCAGCCGGTTACGTCACCCCAATCCCCGCCATAACTCCAGAAAATCCTTCCCAATAGGTCAATCCAAGCAAAACCTGTACATACCATTCCGGCATGAAAGGGCATACCATTGATGAGTGTCGATCTTTGAAAGACAAAATCCAAGCTCTAATTGACAACAAAATCATCATGGCGAAGGAGCCTGCTCCTAATGTTCGCAACAATCCCTTGCCTGATCATAAGGGTGGAGGCGTGCATATGATCGAGGTAGAAGATGATTGGGACCCCAAAGGGTCAATTGGATTGATTGCCGAAGGTGACGAGCCCAGGAAACCAATAGTCATACTGAATCCAATCGTAGTCCAGATCCAGCCCTCTGGGGATGCTGAAGTAAACATGTCCGTGCCTCTCGAGTTTGAAACACCGTCATCCACAAAGACCGCAGAGCCAATTGAAGTGGAGTTTGGGTCTCCAAAGGCACCTGCACCATTTGAAGTTGCTGTATTACCTCCCAAAACAAGGGTGCCCATTCCTGTAGCAATGTCAGCCATAACGCCATTCCATACACAGGCCATTCCTTGGGATTACACCTCCGAGGCAAGAAGGAAGGGGAAAACTAGGTCTGGAGATGCAATTGCAGCACAGGGTATAACTAGAACCGGTAGAATTTATACTCCGAAGCACTTAGTTGAATCAAATAAGCAGGCCTCTGGACGGCCTATTGAAACTGGGCCCGATGATCTCTAGCGGAAGATACAGGCAAAAGAATACTCAATTGTTGATCAATTAAATAAAACAACAGCGCAGATCTCCATTCTAGCTCTACTGCAGAGCTCCGAGACACATAAGAATGCCCTGATGAAGATACTGAGCGAGGCGTATGTACCCATTAACATAACTGGAGGAGAGATGGCAAACATAGTCGGGAAGATATTGGAGAGTCATAAGATCAGTTTCCATGAGGATGAGTTTCCCCCTGAAGGTTTAGGCCATAATAAAGCGTTGCACATCACTGTGCAATGCGAAGACTATTTCATCACCAGGACTTTGATTGATGGAGGGTCCAGCCTCAACATTTGTCCATTGGTGACCCTCAGAACATTGGGGAAGAGTCTACATGAAATCAAGGATGGGGCTATCAACGTCAAAGCTTTTGATGGTTCCCAAAGGTCCACTATTGGGGAGATCAGTTTATGTCTGCAAATGGGACCAACTTGGTTCGATGTTGATTTTTAGGTGATAGACATCCCAACATCATACAACTTATTACTGGGACGACCTTGGATCCACGCCGCTGGAGCAGTAGCATCAACCCTGCACCAGGCAGTGAAATTCAAGTGGAATCACCAAGAGGTGATTATTCATGGTGACGGGAGTAACGCCATATACAGTCGCCAAACCATCCCAGCGATTGAAGGATGAAGGAAGCTAGGAGGAGAAACCTACCACCAGATTGAGTGAGTCAACGCCATGGACAAAGATAAGTGGTGGGATAACAAGATAGAAGTATACTGAATTGGAGCGGGTATGAACATGGCAAAGGGCTTGGCAAGAACCTCCAAGGAATCACCAAGCCTATCAAACTGAAGAAACATGGCACAACTTTCGGGTTAGGGCATGGATATACTTGGCAAGAATTCAGGAACTGGTCGCCACCATGGCGCGGCCCTTACTACCCGCTGGAGCACCCAATACCCCGCCTGGAGCAAACTTTCCAGCTAGCAGACATCATATATGGGTCAGAGGAAGATGAAACATTGGCAGCAATGAAGAACCTGTTCTTTGAAGATGACAATATGGACTGTCATGTCATTCTCGAGGAGGAAGGGGAGGAAGGCCCTTCCATACAAGCTGTGAGCCGAGGAGCGCGCCTCAATAATTGGTCCATCAGAACCACCAAGGCCCGGAAAGCTTCGGGGTAGCAAGGCTGAACAAAGCACTATGCATTATCTTTTACTTTTTTGCTGGTTGATTTCCCTTCAGTATTATCTTTAAAATTTTGAAAAGAGCTCCGATGTTCAAAACGATTTTGGAATTTATCAAAGTATTCCAGTTTCTTATAAGTCTCGCTCTTATTATTTTTCTCTATCATTTATTTTATTTTACACAACATTACTATTACTTATCTTGATGAACCGACGAGTGTGACATGCGACGAGGTAACGCAACAAACGGATATAGACTCAGAAGAGGATGAGATACCAGAAGAGATCGTTAAAGAGGTCGAGGACTTTGAGAATAGACCTAAGTCTAACCTGGACGAAACTGAGGTCGTCAACCTGGGGAATACAGAGAATGTCAAGGAAACGCGCATCAGTGTTCACTTGTCACCGTCAGAAAAGGAAGAGTACACGGAGTTCTTAAAAGAATATGAGGACATATTTGCCTGGTCGTATGATGATATGACCGGTCTCAGTACATCTATTGTAGCTCACAAACTGCCAACAGATCCAACATGTCCGCCGGTAAAGCAGAAACTCAGAAAGTTCAAGCCAGATATGAGTTTGAAAATCAAGGAAGAAGTTACCAAACAAGTCAAAGCCAAGGTCCTCGGGGTAGTGGAGTACCCAACATGGTTAGAGAACATTGTGCTAGTGCCAAAGAAGGACGGGAAGGTCAGAGTCTGTGTCGACTACCGGGACCTCAACCGGGCCAGTCTGAAAGATGACTTTCCCTTATCGAACATACACATCCTGATCGATAACTGCGCCAAGCACGAGCTGTAGTCATTCGTTGATTGTTTTGCCGGATATCATTAGATATGGATGGACGAAGAAAACGCGGAGAAAACGGCTTTCATCACGCCGTGGGGGATGTATTGTTACAAGATGATGCCGTTTGGATTGAAGAATGCTGGGGCAACCTACATGAGGGCCATGACTACTATTTTCCATGACATGATACATAAAGAGATCGAGGTGTATGTAGACGACGTCATCATCAAATCCAAGAGAGCCGCTAATCATATGGAAGATCTAAGGAAGTTCTTCAACAGACTGAGAAGGTACAACTTGAAACTGAATCTCGCCAAATGTGCATTCGGGGTTCCCGCCGGAAAACTGCTTGGGTTCATCGTAAGTCGCCGAGGAATAGAACTGGATTCGTCAAAGGTTAAAGCCATTCAGGAATTGCTGCCGCCAAAGAACAAGAAAGAGGTTATGAGTTTCTTGGAGAGACTCAACTACATCAGCCGGTTCATAGCCCAGTCCGCAGTCATTTGTGAACCAATCTTTAAGATGTTGAAAAAGGACGCCGCCACTAAATGGACTAATAATTGTCACAAGGCCTTCGACAGAATCAAGGAATACCTGTCAACGCCGCTAGTCCTGGTTCCTCCCGAACCGGGAAGACCACTATTGCTCTACCTTGCAGTACTAGATGGGGCATTCGGTTGTGTTTTGGGACAACATGATGAAATAGGGAGAAAGGAGCAAGCCATCTACTATCTCAGCAAGAAGTTCACCCCGTATGAGGCCCGGTATTCCCTGCTAGAGCGCACGTGTTGTGCTCTGACTTGGGTAGCTCAGAAGTTGAGGCATTATTTCTGTGCCTATACCACTTATCTTATATCAAGGATGGATCCGCTAAAGTACATCTTTCAGAAGCCCATGCCCATGGGCAAGCTAGCCAAATGGCAAATCCTGCTGAGTGAATTAGATATTGTCTACGTGACCCAGAAAGCGATCAAAGGACAAGCACTAGCCGATCATCTTGCCGAAAAAACCCCGTGGGTGGAGAATACGAGCCTCTAAATACGTATTTTCCTGACGAGGAGGTCTCTTTCATAGGAGAAGACATTGCAGAATCCTATGATGGCTGGAGAATGTTCTTCGACGGAGCAGCAAACTTTAAAGGAGTTGGCATAGGAGCAGTTCTAGTATCAGAAACAGGTCAGCATTATCCGGTGTCCGCCAAGCTCAGGTTCCCGTGCACCAACAACATGACCGAGTACAAAGCCTGCATCTTGGGGCTCAAGCTGGCCATTGACATGAACGTTTAGGAGTTACTAGTGATCGGGGATTCCGACTTGCTCATACACCAGGTTCGAGAAGAGTGGGCAACCAAGAACTCCAAGATACTCCCTACTTGCATCACGTACAGGAGTTGAAGAAGAGGTTTACAAAGACAGAATTCCGGCATGTCCCCAGAGTCCAGAATGAGTTCGCCGATGCATTGGTCACTCTATCATCCATGATTCAGCATCCAGATAAGAACTTCATTGATCCTATCCCGGTAAAAATCCAGGATTAACCCGCTTACTATGCTCATGTCGAGGAAGAAGCAGATGGAAAACCATGGTTTCATGACATTAAGAAGTATCTGTCAACAGGAGAGTATCCAGAACTTGCGAACACTACTCAAAAGCGCACACTGCGGAGACTATCCAATAACTTCTTTCACAGCGGAGGAATTTTGTATAGGAGGACTCCCTATTTGGGATTACTAAGATGTGTCGAAGCAAAGGAAGCATCCAGGTTGTTGGAAGAAGTTCATGCAGGGACCTGTGGTCCGCATATGAATGGTTTTGTCTTAGCCAAGAAAATACTTCGGGCTGGTTATTTCTGG
This sequence comes from Nicotiana attenuata, assembly GCF_001879085.1. Classification (NCBI taxonomy): domain Eukaryota; kingdom Viridiplantae; phylum Streptophyta; class Magnoliopsida; order Solanales; family Solanaceae; genus Nicotiana; species Nicotiana attenuata. The sequence goes on from NW_017670319.1 coordinate 15,240, forward strand.
ATGAATATGGAGACGGACTGCATCCAGTATGTTCGGAGATGCCATCGCTGCCAGATTCATGCAGACATGATAAAGGTGCCTCCTAACGAGCTCAATGCAACAAGCTCACCATGGCCGTTCATCGCTTGGGGAATGGATGTCATCGGACCTGCCGCATCAAACGGGCACAGGTTCATTCTAGTCGCAATTGATTATTTCACCAAATGGGTTGAAGCAGCATCGTATAAGGTAGTAACCAAGAAGGTTGTGGCAGACTTTGTCCGCGACCCTATCATTTGCCGGTTCGGCGTCCGAGAGTCAATCATCACTGATAATGGTTCAAATCTCAACAGTGATCTGATGAGGGCAATGTGTGAGACGTTCAAGATTAAGCACAGGAATTCTACAACCTACAGACCTCAGATGAATGGAGCTGTAGAAGAAGCCAATAAGAACATCAAGAAAATACTAAGAAAAATGATAGAAAAACACATGCAGTGGCACGAAAAGCTATCATTTGCTCTGTTGGGATACCGTACCACAGTCCGCACATCAACTGGGCAACTCCTTATATGCTGGTTTACGGTACCGAGGTAGTCATCCCAGCCGAAGTAGAGATTCCCTCCCTGAGGATTATACAGGAAGCAGAACTTGAAGATGCAGAATGGGTAAAAAGTCGCTATGAGCAGTTAGCCCTCATAGACGGGAAAAGACTGAACGCAGTTTGTCATGGTCAATTGTATCAGAACAGGATGTCCAGAGCCTTCAACAAAAGGATTAGACCGAGATAATTCACGCCAGGACAGCTAGTACTGAAGAAAATTTTTCCGCATCAGGATGAAGCCAAAGGAAAGTTCTCTCCTAACTGGCAAGGCCCGTACATAGTTCATCGGGTCCTAACAGGAGAGGCCCTCAGACTCGCAGAGATGGATGGAGAAGTCTGGCCAAAGCCAATTAATTCATATGCAGTCAAACGCTATTATGTGTAATCATTATGATTTATGTATGATGTAATTTGAACTACGCCTGACCTGATTCCCGTTTAAGAGGGGATACGTAGGCAGCCCTATGGGTTCGATCCCAATTCAATAAAATTTTCATTTCCCCCACTATTGGAAACTGGGGCAGAATTTTGAGGAGGACCATCAAAATTCCGAAGTTGATCTTCAGCCATTCACCAACGCGCAGCCGTCAGAAGCACCAGCCCAGTAAACTGGGGCAGAATTTTGAGGAGGATCCTCAAAATTCCAGAGCAAAAGAGGTCGCAATATCTTGAACCGCGTCGCAGTCGTCGGTTCATCTAAAAGAAAATCATTTTTATTATTATTTATGTGTTTACATTATATTTTTGAAAGTTATGCATGGCTACTATCAAATTGCTTTGTTTAGCGACGCTACCCCCCTAATGAAAACAAGAGCCGAGTAGGACGAGCGAGGTCCACGGGAAGACGAACTAACCTTCCCCATTTACAAAACTCACGATCCTTCTTTGAATGCAGGCACCCCAAAACATAGAACCATCAGATACGGTTACATATTCATATTTTTGCAGGAGTACAACTCTCAGAATCATCGCTCACTTACAAGTGTTGTCCGCACATGACATCCCCAGCAGCCACAATAACGCAATCAACTATCAGCTATCATCTATCAGCTAAGAGTTTTCGTTACTACTCACCTTTATCTGCATTTTGCATAAGGCTACCTTTCTGTCTTCCGAGGTTAAGCTCTACCTCCATCTGCACTCCTGCATTGCATAAGGCTACTATTCTACCTTCCGAGACTAAGCATTGTCTCCATTTGCATTTTGCACTGCATAAGGCTACCATTCTGCCTTCCGAGACTAAGCATTGTCTCCATTTGCATTTTGCACTGCATAAGGCTACTATTCTGCCTTCCGAGGTTAAGCTCTACCTCCATTTGCATTTCCTGCATTGCATAAGGCTACTATTCTGCCTTCCGAGGTTAAGCTCTACCTCCATCTGCATTTTCTGCATTGCATAAGGCTACTATTCTGCCTTCCGAGGTTAAGCTCTACCTCCATTTGCACTCCTGCATTGCATAATGCTACTATTCTGCCTTCCGAGGTTAAGCTCTACCTCCATTTGCATTTCCTGCATTGCATAAGGCTACTATTCTGCCTTCCGAGACTAAGCTCTGTCTCCATCTGCATGGCTGAAATATCGCCACTTCATTTATCCTGCATTGGCTGAAATATCGCCACTTCATTTAAATCTTGCATCGGCTGAAAGATCGCCATTTTACTTACATTTTTGCATGGCTGAAATATCGCCACTTCATTAAATCTTGCATCGGCTGAAAGATCGCCATTTTACTTATATTTTTTGCATGGCTGAAATATCGCCATTTCATTTAAATCCTGCACCGGCTGAAAGATCGCCATTTTATTTACATTCTTGCATCGGCTGAAAGATCGCCACTTATTGCATCTCATGGGCTGAAAGATCGCCAAACTGTCCAAGGGCATCATTGTTCGGAGGCACCATTTGCATAGCCCGAGAACGCCATGCCATGGCCTGAGGACCCCATTTTATATTTTGCATAGCATTATTCAAAGGCATCATGGTTCGGAGGCATCATTCTCATAGCCCGAGAACATCATTTCATAGCCGACGAATCTTTTATTATACGCTTCATGGCCCAGGACGTCATGGTCTGAGGACGTCATCCTAACCGTCCAAAGACAACATTCATGGTCCAACGGAGACTTGCATCACGTTTAAATTTATGCACAATATATGTTCGCATTGCTCATTTGCAGGTAAACCGGCTAGCAACGGCCGTCTCAGCAGGAGCGATCCCGCTCCAGTTCCCGCAGCCTACTAGACTTTGACCATCCTTCCCAACCTGGATATCGCATTCGTTTTTTCAAAAATCTCCATCGGCATATCCCGCCGATGGATCCCAAACTACATATGGCCTGATTCCTGTAAGACCAAGAATATGTCGGCGGCTCAGGAACCAGAGCTCGGCCAAAATTCTTCAAATCGTTTCGTTCGGTCAAATTGGCCATCATATCTTTACTCGACAACTCTTTCATCCTTCCTGGGTAAAGAGGGGCAGCTGTTGATACCCAATTTTTCCCTATGTATTTTTTATATACAAAATACTTTCAAAATAACATGTATATGCATATATAAGCATGCCCAAGTATTTGGTACTTTTCCTAATTTTTAAAGATTTGTAAAATCAATTAATTGTCCACTTTAACAGTACAAAAATCAGTAATTATTCCCAAAAACTATCAATTTTGGTGAATAATTTATTTTATTCTCATATTTATATCAAAATATAGTTGAGGTAATTTTTTGTATATTTTTTAAAAATTTGTTTGATATTTAAAAGACTAAATTGCCTATAATTGCAATTTTAGCCTATTTTAAGATTGATAGCATTTCATAATTATAAAATTGGTTCCAGTATTTTTAAATTAATATTTATATATTATTTACTGGCTCAGTACTTTTAATTTGCTTTTAAAATTATCTTTACTATTTTTTATAAATAAAAAGGGAAAACTGGCTATTTAACATTCCCCATTTCATTTCAATTGTATCCTACTTTACATTTCAATTTTAACCCTAATTGACCCAGGCCTAATTAGACCAACCCAATTTCATTTTACCCGGCCCCGACCCAATTTAAAAATCCGCCCGGTTCCTGTTATTAATCCAGGTCGTTGATCATTTTGATCAACGGCCATAATTCCCCCTTACCATTTTAACCCCAAACGACCTACCCTAATCCCTCATTTCATTCTGATAGCCGCCTTTGAAATCCTTTCGTCTCTCAAACTCGCTCAACGGTTCGTCGAAACCCTAATCGTCTCCCGCCCTTTCCAACCACCACTCCACCTGAATCCATGGCTTTTCAGGCCATGGATGGTCTATACTCACCCCCTCCACCATTAAACCTTGGATGTTCGAGGTTTCAAAGTATGACTCCGATGGTTCTCTTTCAGATCTTTGGTTCCATGGCCTCTCCGGCCTTTGCTCCGCCATATTTAAGCCTCAAGAGCCTGATTCTCCCTCATCCGACTTAGATCGGACATTTTCGAAGCCTTTCTCATTCTAGGGTTCATCTGAAACCCTAACTATCGAGGTTCTCTCCGATTTTTTTAGATCTGTTATATGTTTGCAATATTGCTTAAGTTTCTTAAACGTTTTCTCCGATTTTCTTTCAAAAAGTTACTTCTTTTCGATTAGGGTTTCTGGAAAAGGTTCTTGAAAATGTTTCTGACTCTTCTTCTTCTTCTTCTTCTTTTCTGGTGTGAATCGATCCCTGCTATGTTCTTATTTGCTCTTTTCTGACTCGCATGCTTTTTCGTGTGTTCTTATATTTGCTGTATTATGAAGTTTTCTGTTGTGCTTCGTTCTGTCTCCTACTGGTTTCAATATCATGCTCTCACATGCCTATCTTATGTGTTCCTTTACTGTGTTTTCCTATTGAGTTTTATTCCTTTGTTTGCCTTTACCAGACTTTGTTCTTTCTAGATGTGTTTCATCGACTATTTCCTTAAGTTTACACTACCCCTTTATCTCCTGAACTCGTTTAAATTCCAAGCTTTTCTTGAAACTTGTTCCCTGTACTTGAAATTAGTTTCTATGTTCTATTTGCCTTGGACCTGCTATTGTGCTTGTATGTTTTCTCATGAGACTCTGAAAGAGGTCTCTGAGTCTGTTTCAATAGCTTGCCTTCTCATCTCTGTGTCGAATTCGAGTTTAAAAACCCTAAGATTTGGGGGTTTCTTTGGCAAGTTTGATTCTGTGTTTGGACAGGGGTTCTACTTTGAAAACTTGAACTCTCAGAATCACTCCGAGTTTATGAACTGAAGTTGAACTTTTTCTGCGTTTGTGATTTTGAAACTTTCTTGCGCATGACATCCTTCTTGCTTGACATGTCTATGTGTTTTATATATGAGAGCTTCTCTTTCAAAGGTTTTGCTAACTGTTAATAGATTCTGTATCCCTTTAATGTTGCTTACTTGATTGTTACTGATTTTCCCCTAATTTAAACTTTCCTTTACCACTTTTCTGACTCGGTTCAATCGAACAAAGCTTTAAACTTGGTTCTTTTACTGGCTGTTTTACAGATTCCCTTTCCTTGTTTTTCACAAATCAAGTTCCACTAGACTTTTACCTTAAATAGTTTTATGTATTTACCCTTTATTATACTGCTTGATTTTCAAGGTTATTTTCCTTACCTTTTCTTACTTACTTGCTGCACTATAAAAAGGGCCTTCCCTTCAATACTTTCAACAATCCTCATTCACTGATTTTCGAATCACAAACTCTCTTGCACTCTTTACTCTCTTCTGAGATCTTTTGCATTGCTTGCTCGCAATTTGGCTTACCAAAGCTTCTGCTTTTCATTTATATTTCTGAAGCTGGTATGTCCTACTTTTGATTCTAGCATCAACTCCAATGTGTTTATTTACAAGCTTTTATACCCATTCCTACTTTACTGCTTTGTATAGTTCAACTTTAAAGTAATACTTATGTCTTGCTATCTGTTGCTGCAATGAATCCCTATCCCCATCCCCCTTTTATGTGCTTGGGCTGTAGTTTAAGACATGGCAATATACAAAGTTATTGTCATGGATTAAAACTGGGTCCTTTGGATCCTAGCCTCTTTCAATTTCCCATACCCCATTCCCTTATGTGTATTGAGTTAAGGTATAGCCTCGCAACATCCAAGTTGTTGTCCAGGGCTGAACCTGACCTTCAAAAGGTCCTAACTCTTTAATTTTTAAGCTGACCGGCTGGTCAGGGGTGTGCCAGCATTCCAGTTGCTGGGCATGACCACCAGCCTGCCTTGGCTCCCCCTAATTCCCTTTTATTGCACTTACACTTACTCCTAGTCTCTAAGTTCTGCCCCCCTCCTATGAGCCTTGCCTTGGGACCTTGAGTTCCCTATGAACATGGACATTTGAGGTTCTTAACTCTGCAATGATATTTGGTGTGTAAGCATTGCCTGGAATTCTTGAAGTTCCTTGGAACTTTGACACATCCCAAATAAGAGAAAGGCTTTGAAAATCCGATCCTGGAAGTTGGTTTATCTCATATTATTAGACTTTGAGTCTAGATTAGGCTGATTAGATGTAGATGTAATCACTGATGTAATTTTATTATTCCTTCCGATTGGCTTGGTCTGTAATAAGCTTTGTAAATAACTTTGTAATAACTACTGGGGTATAGTGAAAGGGGATGGGACTGAATGCATGCCAAAGGGGTAGAAATCATGTCTATAAGATATTTACTCTTTAAAATTCTGCATTTTCACATAGAAATCATGTCTATAGGATATTTACTCTTTAAAATTCTGCATCTCACATAGAAATCATGTTCATAGGATCATTACTTTCAAACTATGCATTTTCACGTAGATACTATGTCTATAGGATATTTACTCTTTGAAATTCTGCATCTCGCCTAGAAACCATGTTCATAGGGTTATCACTTTCAAAGCTTGCATTTTTCACATAGATACCATGCCCATAGGTTTTCTGCCCTTTGTAATAATACCATGGCAATAAATCGATAATGAAGCTTTGCATATTGTATAGATAATATACCTATAGGACTTCCTGCAAATTGCATATACATTTGTCATTAGGCAAGCCTGCTTATAGGAGTTAAAATAACTCATTAAATATAGATAACCTGCATATAGGATCTCTGCTCAAAATCAGTTACACCTAGAAAGCATGCCTATAGGAACTATCAACTTAATCAGAATCGCCACTCGTTCCTAAGCTTAAAATCAGTGGCAATTTGTTTAACACCCGTAGAGCTTATAACTAAGGATTTTTTGCAATCAGTTATTCCTCCGTCCCTGGATTAATAGATATCATGCCTATAGGCCCTGTTTAACATACAAATAGTTAGATAATTAATCAACTGTCAGTTTTCGACAACTACATCTAAGCAGGACTAATTTGGACTCCCTATCTGGAAAATATGTGGTAAATCAATTCTTCTTATGCTAATTTTCATTAATGACCTAAACAGTATGTGTAAGACATGCTAAACAATTCGTTTCTTTAAGTGAGGAGGCCTACTTGAGCCTTTAATTGTTCTTATTTCCCCATTAACTGCTTTATATGTTTTATTTGTCGCCCTAGAATTTTATCCTTTTAAAACCCCTGAAAAGCCAAGCTCCCTCCCTTTTAGGATTAGTAGTCCTAAACGCCTCCGGGACTGATAGGTGTGACGGGTAATAGCATGCAGTAGGTAACGATACCATTCCGCGCTTAAATACCTTAACGGGGTGGGAAGGGTAGACATGGAGATGATGATCACATGATAACGCTATGCGTACGATTGATTACCGGTGTTGTGTGGATGATCCATGTGTTTTACAAACCGAGGACCCCCTTTCCTTTATGTGACTTTGTTTAATATCAATAAAATTTTGTCTTTTCAACTACCCAAAACCCCTCTTTAATTTTACTGCATTATTCCTTTTCCCCCCTAAATTTTTCTTCCTTGTTTATTAAATGTCTTGATTAATTTTCTGCATTTAGACCCTCCCTCAAACAAATTGTAGGTCATCTAGACCTTCATTCCAATATACTTGTTATGTATCTATTTGTAACCCTTATGTGTGAAGTTATTTGTATACTTATTTGCATTAAAGTCACAACATAGCATGGCCGTGAACCACACTAGTGGATCTTGAGGGGTGCCTAACACCTTCCCCTCGAGATAATTTCTAGCCCTTACCCGAACTCTTGCTTTCAAACTCAAAACTCTCAGTGTCCTAATGCACTTAATCATTAGGTGGCGACTCTTCAATTCCAAAAATCCAATTCCCATACGGGAATAGAGTGGTCTTCTCAAATGTCGTAAACCCGATTTCGCGAGAAAAAGGGGCGTCGACAGGAACTACGGGACTGCACCCGGTAGATTCCCCCAGTACTGGGTATTTACATTGGAACTACGGATCGGGAATCCGGTAGATCCTCGCGCACTATGAGTTGGACTACGGGACGGTATCCTGGGAGATCCACTGGATATTTATATTTGGGAATACAGGACGGTATCCTGGGAGATTCCCGGTTGTTATCTCTATGCTGAGCTGTTTTCTTTCCGTGATTACTTCTGCCTCTATATTAGTTGTTGTCATTCTTATTATCCTGTGTTAGTTCATAATGTTAGCATTTAATTATATTGTCGTATTCTATACTGTTTTATATAAATTTTTAGCTACAACCAGTAGGGCCCTGACCTTCCTCGTCACTACTTCCTGAGTACCGCTGTGGTGTACTCATGCCCTTTCTCCGCATGCTTTTCATGTGCAGATCCAGGTATTCCGACTCAGCCCTACTGCTCTTGAGGCGAGGTGATTCACCAGAGACTTCGATGTATATCTGCCGCGTCCGCAGACCGGGGAGTCCCTTTCCATTCTCTCTTATAGTATTAGCCCTTCGGTATTACTTTTGTTTAGACATTCTGGAGTTGGAGCATTTTGTAGTATTCATAGCTTGTGGTTTCATGAGATTCCGGATTTTGGGAATTGTTGAGTTTTTGAGATCTTGTATTGGTATATGCCGAGCGACATCTTTAAACCTTCACTATGTTTACTCCGCAAGTTTTTATTTGTTTTATTCTGTTGTTTCTTTTTTCACAATTTGTTAGGCTTACCTAGTCGTAGAGACTAGGTGCCGTCACGATAGTTCACGGAGGGCGAACTGAGGTCGTGACATAAGTACCATCTAGTGCACCTAAACAACCCTATAAGATAAATTATAGTGTTATCTCAAAATATAAAAAAATCTTTGTAAAACTATAAAAACTACATTTAGTTAGTTTTGTACATAAATTAGTAGATTCCAAACTGAATTTTCACCTACCTTAAACCATTTTCATCGATCTTCAATCTCATCCTCAAGCACCGGTGTAGGATCAACAAGTAACAATGGAGTTAGTTTGAGAATAGCACTCAAACATTCATTGAAAGTGTGACTTACGCTCCATCCCGATCTAATATAATCAACCTTGATAGATCTATTCTTCTCATGATGAGCCATGATATTTAAAAACATTGCTAACTTTTTGCTACTTGACATGCTTTTACTATCGATCAAACCTCCAATATCCTTAGCTAAGAGAACTAATGTGTGAAAGACATTTCTATCCATTCTTAATTTATCGATACATACACTATCATTGTCATTTATGATAGAATGTAAGTGAGAAATAATTTTTGGTACTTGAACACTCATACGGTATCTAATCTCCCGCCTGTTTCGACGTCGTCTTCTTAGAGAATGACCATGACTAGCCATGAAAAAGCAAATAAGGACAACAAGAAATTGCTGGCACATTATCTCCTCAAGGATAATATATTCAGTACTTGATAGTGGTTGAAGATCCATAATAACACCTAATTTTGCCATGAACAATGAAAAGAATGAATACACATAAATTTGATACTATGCTATTTGGTAGAGAAAGAACTGTAACCAACTTGTGAAAATGGGGTAGAAAGAGAAAACAATGAGTAAAGAACAAATCATTTCAAAAGGAAGCACCAGGAATGAAATTACCAGAAAATAAGAACCAATTTTACAAAATACCTCAAATATTAGTTCTTGAATATAGAAACACACCCCCAATAAACAAAGAAATCAGTGGTTAGTGTCTTCACTCCATGAGTCGTTCAAAAGGAGGGGGAAGGGGGGAGGAAGAACAAAATTACTGAAAATACTTTTACCTTTACACGTCACTTTGATCTCTAAAGAGAAAAATGAAGAAGAAGAGGATTTGGCTGCATTCAACTGTGCTTTTCCATGGCCAAAGCGTACAGAGGAAATGTGTTTGCTAATAATATGGGGAAAGACTTTTATTAGGGATTTGAGGGGGGCAATTAGGTCTTTAACCATGTTTATGCAGGCATTAAAAACCCTTGCATTACTAATGTCATGGTTTCCTATGCATTGCTTATACATAGCATAATACCAAGTATAATGTATAACTAATACAAGTATTAGTTATACAAAGGTTGAAAAAATATACCAAACAAGGTATTAGTAATGCACAGAGCTAATGCTTGCATTATTTTTTCTAATACCTCCTACCAAACGACCCCTAAGTCATATAGGCACGAATCAGTGCTTGCAACCACCAATTCAACAATTAAAGCATGATTCAAGCAATATCATTAACCCATAAAAAATTAAGCCCTAAAATTGAAGACCCATTAAATACCCACACTAGTGTTGGGTCACAACCCTAGCTAATGGGTTTAGCTACTCATAATCAAGGTAGAAATCAAAGATGGAGATGAAATATAAGCCATAAAAGTTGATTACAAAAATAAAATCTAAGATTAATAGTTAAAGCTACTCTAAAATTACTCAAAATAGCTAAGTATGGTGGTTCACGTGCTCCTCCAAACAAAAACTGGCCTAAAAATGTGAAAAAGAACTATATATACACAGCTAAAAATTCCTGGACAAAAATACCCCTACAGAGGTTTTGCTGTCAGCACAATACTGAACGCCTCCGCGCTTGAACTTTCGCGGCCGCGCAAAAGCAAGCGCGGACCGCGTTTCATCAATTTTGGACTGGGACTGGGTTAGGTTCCGCGGACAGCGTAAAAGAGGCCGCCTCAGCGTTGTCTTCAACCGCAGCCGCGTAATATGTTCCGGACCATGCTCTTCATTCGAGCTCTAAATTCCAGGCCTTCGAATCTCTTATCTCGCCCTTAGCGGAATTATCACCGCGGACGTGCTAATTAATCCGCTACCGCACTATTTCACCGTGGTCAGCGGTATCTGTTGTACCCCAAAATGCCTCTGTGAATCTCAATTCCGCTGTCAGCGTAATTGTGGCTGCCCCAGTGGTGGACCTTCCGCGGCCGCCCTTTTCCTCCGCTGTCAGCGCTTTTATCTCAGCTTTGAACTTGTGCAGGTTTTACTCCTTTATGAGCTGGTTATGACTTTCTTGCTTCATTTTGACCAAACATTGCAAACAAGCACAATAAGCTAATTTTCGGGAATACCTTTACACATTTTTGATCCAAAACCTAAGCAAAAAGGAGCATAAGATAGGCTAGAATCCCTAGTTATCAACTCCCCCAAACATATGCTTTTGCTTGTCCACAAGCAAACAAAGTAATTCCCACCTCCTAAAGATAAAAGAAAGAAAAATTGCAGTTGTCCTAAGGTGACTTCATCAAGCATCAATTGGGACCAACAATTACCCTCAACTCAAATGCATTATTAACAACACACAACCTTTTTAGTACGGTGGCTCTAGAGCGACACAAGAGCATCAAGAGTTGAATCACTCATCAAGGAGACTCTTTCTACTACATAGGTCATTGTGGAACCCAAACTCTTACTCCTCTACTCTCCATATGCAAACCTCACTTTCGATTGTAGCACTTAGAACGAGGATTGAGGAAAAGACACTCATCTCTCTCAAAGGAAGGTCACAAGTCCGGCTCTAAGTACCATAAGCTTGCCCCTTATATAAATCACCACTAATGTAAGCTCACTCAACTCAAAATCATATAGGGCTTTTGCGGGAATGTAATGAAGGCTTTTGGTTTAAGGTAGGATATATCGGTCTATGAAGGTTTCATCTTTCCTTAAGCACTTCGTTTTCTTCATTTCGGCTCACATTTTCTTGACTCTTTGAGTCATTTTCTTATTCCCTAGGGGACTAGAGAGACACACTGTCACTCTTTCTTGTTCATGTCAATCTCTTTTCTCCTTTCTTATCATTCCAAGCCTTTCATCATTGCTTTTATTGAATCCCTTCATTTTTTCTACATTGTTCACCTTCTTTTTGACTTTTTAACTTTTCTTTCTCTTTTATTTTTTTCATTTTGTACCTTTTATCACTTTCGCATTCCTCGTCTTTCCCCCAAAACTTATACTTTTGCCAATTGTGCTAAGGAAATATCGGGTGCCAAGAGAGGATCATTTTAGAACGGATAAAGTCTTGTATCATGGTTATTGAAAGAACAAAGGCTATGGCTCGACGAGGTTGACTAGGGATAACATATTTGGTGGAATATGGATGTTTTCAAGTCTTAATTAGGATCAAGGAGAGCCTATAATCATCTCTCAAGTCGTGCTACACTTAGAATTTCACCTAGACAAACATTCAGGGCAAGTTCTAGACTTATTGGCACGGGACTTGGACTTGCAAATCAATACCTCACCTCACAAGCTTTAGGATTACTAAAGAGACAGAGTAGAGGGCCCACAACAACCTTAGCTAAGATTTGAGCAACACAACTGGTCCCGAAAAACCACTCGATGATTGTTTAGTCAACACAAGAGTCTAAAGGTCACAACTATCACCATCCTTGAAAATCAGTTTGTTTCTAACCATAAGGTCAAGGGTAAATGTGCTAGGCCTAAGTGAAACTTTGCCTAACTCACTTTTATTCATTACTACTATTTACACAAAAATAAAAAGAAAACGGACTCAAACCCTTAAGAAGGTTGTCATGTCATCCATCATCGGGAAGAGCCACCCGGTTCACACAAACTCCACATTTGGAAAGAACCGTGGCATTAAGAAAACCAAAGGCTTATTGACAACAAAAACTTGTAAAAGTAAGAAGCTACAAACTAAAAAACAAGCTACTAAATAAAATAAGAAGTTTTGCTATTAAAGAAAATTGCAAAAGAAGTTATAAAGTAAAATACAGAAAGTGAAATGAATATGTACAATAGGGGATTTAGATGAATATACATAAAGGGGAATGAATATAGACTCACGACCCAAACCGATGGGACGCGACAGGCACCCGGTACCTTAACCAATCGACTACAAACGTAATGTATCTTTCTTATTACATCATTATATTCACGTGACATACGGGCCTAATAGGCCAACATGATCATTTATAAATTCTAAACATAGGCTGACAAGGCCATACAATTATTCGTATACAGATTTGTCTACAAGTCTCTAAGAGTACATAAGTATCATAAAGGTCGGGACTGAGACCCGCCATACCAATCAATACATGTCCTAATTATACTGACCAAATAAGCAACTCCGAAGCAAATGGAGCGCACCAACATCTTCTGCTGAGTTGATAGCCTACTTGGAGGGCTCTCGACCCGTCTATGGGACCAGCGGGCATGAAACGTAGCATCCCTAGGCAAAAGAGATGTCAGTACGAATAATGTACCGAGTATGTAAAGCACATAAGTAAGACATGGAAGAAATAAGGAGTAAATGACTCAACTTGTAAGTCTGGATAACTCTGTAAATCATGAAATACTTATACTGTCATGCATATGCGTATGAATGTCAAGTCGTGCATAGGTACATATTTTCATAACATCATCAAGCCTCTGAGGGCATCCCATCATATCATCTCGGCTACAATGGGCAAATCATCAATGTATACCAGATGATCAGGTGGTGATGCATATATAACGCTGTAACTTTTTCCCATATCCCATATACATATATATACATATATACGCATATATAACACCGTCTGAGTCGTGGGTAAATGCACATGTATAAATGAATGCAATGCATAATGAAGTAAGACAATATGATCTCTTGGAATATTATGAGACCCATGAATAGACAATATGGTAGTAGGACATATGGGGAATCAGGAACATACTTAGACATGCTTGAATATCACTTTCTAGGAATGAATAATGTAGATATCCTTAACTGCTAAGAGTAGAACCACTTATGGATTAGCATTACATATACGTATTGTTACTTGGATCATGCCAAAAGGAAAGAAGGGATAGCCTTAACATACCTGGAGTAGGAAAACTCCGTATAATATTCTTGGCGAAGCTTGCACCGTACTCTTCTAGAACCGCAAAATTTCATGTTGCTACTATTCCAACAAATCCTCATTGCAAAATTTGCTTCTATTTTCTAACGTTTTTTTGAAGAGGATCATATATATGAAAGTGAGTATTTAGCTTCTGATTCCTTGAAGCTCTTAGACGTCAAACCATGAAATTTTTTGAACGAATTCACTCTCTGAAATGGATAACGTTTCTTATACTTTGAAGATTATCCTTTCCTTCTATTGTAACATGGGTTGCTCATCAGAAGTAGCTATCTATCTAAAAGATATGTAAATGAAATGAATTGATAGTATGCATTATAGTATGTGATCTTGCATCATTTGTAAGTTGTAATGGATTTTTTTTTTTTGATGTTTTGGGTCTTATTTTGTCCAAATGCATGGATAAGACCTCTTAATTGCTAGCCACATAGGTTAATATAAATGCTTAGTCACTTCCCATAATTGTGGCTTCTTGCCACGTTTTGGGTGATAATTTATAAAAAAAATTTATCCACTTATTAGTTAATTAGGTAATGTCCCGCTATCCCGCAATTAACCAATTACTCATATAATTAAGAATTATCTCAAATTACCTAAAAATACTACTCACTTTTAATATATATATATATATATATATATATATATATATATATCACGGCCATATGGTACTAGTCCATAATTATCGGGTAGTATCGCTTGACCCGTACTTTATCCCAAATTGGCCATTTTCAACGAAACTCGTTTTCTTCAATTCGTATACCCTTTTATCCTTCATGACACTTATTTATCGCTTGTTATAATTAGCTTAACTATACTAACCTCAAGATAATCTCATCCCCGAGACTACGTCGATTAACTGAAGACAAAACTATTAACGTACGAAAACGCAAGATGTAACATCTCGTTTTCGATCTTATATCAATTCACTTATGGCATACTTCCACGTACAAAAACATGGGTTGTAACATCATTCCCCCCTTTGGAATATTCGTCCTCGAATGTTGATTGATCTCTTATCATTTTCATAACTTATAGCTCTTGTGAATACCTTAATACTCTCCTTGACATTTAGGCAATTGTTCTGTGAATAATTCCAAAGGCCAGGGTATTCCCCCTTTTAGGCATCTTTTTCATGTCACTACTTGTGGCCGGAATCCTTCCAATCTCGTAATTGTTGCTACCTTCTTTTATGCAGCATGTACGATTCTGACCTTGTAAGTGCATGCGACTCTTCTCTCCTTTTTCCTCCAGCGTTTAGCCAATCTCTAGGCCTTACTTTGTGAACATATACAGAGCTTGACAAGATGTCCCTCTGGGCATCTATAGGTATACTGACGTTCTTCGCTCGGTACTTTGTTGAACTTATGAATATTGCTATACCCTATTCCATGGATCCATTTATCCATCCGTATAACTTTATTGCATCAAGATAGGTCATACTATACCATAACTTTACTTTGATTTATCGTTACTGAGGTCTGCTACCATATTCCAGCTTACTCTCGTTGCTTATCCTATATATATAAGTCTAAGTCCTTTAATGCTTCCTCATTACTGTTCATCTTAAGAGTGACGACCTAACCTCATTTCATACTTTGTAACTTTTCTCCATCCATTGTTGATTCACCTCAATATTGATCTACACTCTACCATCGATAACTTGAAACCTCTTACATAGTCACTAGGGCTCACGTTGCATCAAGGATCATTTGAAGTGATTAGACTAATCCACTTGGGGTGATACCATGCTTCCATAACCGTATCTCACAACATCCCAATGTGATTCACCTTGTGTGGGTATTTTAGTCATGTCCAATTCATGAGATCCATTTCTTTTCTTTGTTAGATCATTACTCAATCGAAGGCCCAAACTTCATCCTTTATCTATCACAATTACATTATCATTCTATTACCAGGGCAGCATTTCATTTCTTCTAAATGCTATTACTCTTAAATTCCTTTGAGTTCATTCAGGCTATATTGAGCTTTCTATGACTTAGAGGAACCATCAGCTCCTTTGTTTTCACAGGCTTAATACCGAGGACTTATCCATTTTCATTACCTTCTCACTTGCCTTCTTCTTATCCTTACTCTTGTCTTTCTACAACCTTGTCGTTCTATTATATTTTAGCTTCCGATCAATTCCCATACATTTTCTGGAACACCAAGCGAGACATTGCATCGTCTCTAACTCTTCTTTTACTCTTTAATTAGATCTTTCGGTACTTAGAAACATAGGCTCGGAAGTTTCCACTGACGCGCTGCCATCATTCCTGGATACTGAATCCCAGTGCTTCTAGTCCTTTACCTGAAGTATGGACCACTCTCATCCTTCTATACTTGAGTATTTCGTACGTCGTTTACCCTTATCTTACTTACTTTAAAATATGACCTTACATTCTTCTATCTTTCTTTCATAACCTCTCTCCCACATAGATATAAATCCCATCTACCATTTGAAGCTCTATTATACTACTTGCACCTCTGGTGCTTATACAATCCGGTGTGAGCTCCATACTGACTTCTTATAAGGCTGGTACTTCTTCTAACTGGCTTTATCGTAGAGCCATTATAGGATATGGTTGTTGTAATATCTCCCTTGTACCTTCGATATTAAGAGTAATTCTGCAATATTCTCAATCACGATTTCTATATTTCTGGGTCCAATAATCGGATTCCTGATTTACTTCGTTGATGTAACTCTTTAGTTTCCTCCTTCTTCTGATTGGCCTTTATGTCGGCTTAAATTATCTCCCGCTATGGGGTTCATGGTATTAGTTATTCTATTTAGCCGTTCATCGGTACTGATGAATATGCATGATACAATCCTTTAGCAATTTAATCCTTTTGTTTATGACTTGGGCTCAATTCTTCCTTTTAACATACTGTATATGTTGTATGTCTAAAACTTCGAACCCTTAAGGGCGTTCGTAACGTAACCAACTCTGGATCATTTATCGAATAATTCCTTTCGTTCCATCTTAGCTTTATTTCAAGGTAAGCTATTACTTTTCCTGGCCTTTTTGCTCCCCGTGTTGCGTGCATACTTAGCTTATCTTAGTGCCCACACATGCCAGAGTTTTGGTGCAACTCATATGATCTCGAATATTACTTCTAGTTTTTACTTCCCGTTCATTAGCCACGGTAGGTGCCACTTTTCTTTGGAGTGCTTCCAATGTTGTTGTGAGACTGTTGTTACACGACCATTTCCTCTTTAGGTCGTTGTGCTTAGGTTGAAGCCTTCTTCCTTATTTCCTCAGCTAGTCTTTTGTTGTAGTACTTAGGGAGAACCCTTAACTCTCGTAAAGCTGTGAGCTTATTATGGACCTTTTGATGTCCTTCTTTGCCTATAATCATCTGTAGTTGCCTACCTCCGTGCCCTTGTGCTTGTAGGGTTGCTTCTGAACTAATATTTTGATTGCCTTCCCAGTGGTACTTTTTTTTATCCCCGTAACACTCATACGGTACCTTTAACTACCCCGAATCCTATTTGAATATATATATATATATATATATATATATATATATATATATATATATATATATATATATATTTATATATGTCTCAAGTATTATAATGACATTATTGCGAGACTAAATTCTCCATGTTGGGGTCTACTACATTTATCTTGCATGATCTGCTAATTTGTCTGTAACTTCTTGTCTAGCCATGACTAGGTTCTTCCTGAATCAACTACTAACTACTCATCGACCCATTCTCATATCCATATTCCGCGTAATCTCTCTTGGGTTATTTTCTTTGTCTAACTTACCTCTTGCACTGGCTCCTTATTTATCAATAATCTTCTGGGCAGGTACCCTTACTTTCTTTTTCTGACGTCGTGCTTACATAACGTTCTGGAATCATAGCATATCTGTAGGATTCGGATAAGTGCAATCTCATCCCTTTCTCTTTTTTATCGCATTCTTCCTTTATCATTCCATATTCCCCATTTATGGAAGTACTGAGACTTGGAGCTACGACGACCTGCCTATAGATGTTTTTCCTCTCCATCTTTGGTGTCTTTTCACATCATCAATGACCCTTACTCGCCTTGCGGTAATCCTTATGTACCAAGGATAACAAAATTCCTTACTCGCAATGGTGTAACTTAGTATAACTGGCACATATAGTCCCTTAAGCTTAACTTTACTCACATTGCTTGCTTTATGGAAGAATTTTCCTAAATGACAATCCTCTGAATTCGTCATGGATCTTCTTCTGTTGTCCATTCTATTACTCCCGGAAAGCAATCTGAAATTCTCATGATGCTGACTATTATCAAATTACTCAGTTCCTCATTCATGTTTAGTTTATCTTGTTCACCAGTCCATATTGATTTCCATTACTCTAGGGTCTAACTTTCCCTTCTGTTAATCATGTTAAAGTCGCAAACTTATTTCTCGAAATGAGGGCGTGACTGTATGGCCTATTTTCTTTTGTTGCCTTAAGGCCCATCACCCCTCATCTCTTTCTTCATTTGACTATAGATTCTGCAATACTGTCATCTTTTTGACCTGCCGTTGTCGTCCAGGTATCACATCTTACTCTTAATGCTTCATTAGCTCTCTTCTTATTTCCTGCTAACATTTATCTCTATTAGGTTATTCTAAAACTTTCAGCAAGATATTCTTTCTCTTTTAGCTCTCCTTGCTTCATTCATCTGCTCTTCGGTTTGCTCAACCCCCTTGCTCTACTAGGGACGAGAGTCATACTAAGGTAATATTTATCCTTTCCAGACTTTCAGTGCCTATCTTCAGAATTTTTTTTTGATCACGCTAGTATTCTCATCTAATTGTAATATTCTAGAGTGCACCACCTGGGTGTCTCACAAGGAGATCTATTAGTACCTTTGTAATATCCTTCGGAAATGTCAACTAGCGCAAACCATCCAATCCTTATTTTGGGTTACTCTAACTCCAGCCAGATCCTACTGTCCTGTCATTCTCTTAAACCATATCCATTAGCTCCCATAAGGCATGACTGAGATAGGTGTACCGATTCTACATACATCTGTTACTGTTGAAGGCAAGTCGCAATGCTTATACTTTTCTACCGGAGTTGATAATACCGATAATCTTCATTAACTGGGTACCTTGTACCCTTCTCATCTTACTCCTTTTACTTCTTGAAGCTTGTATCTATCTTCTGAATCTCTTATTGCCTTTTACCATAGAGGTGGATAGATATTCTTGCCTTAAGGCTCCTTATCAAGAAGCTTACACGCAAGGTACACACAAGTTCTGCTGAAGACCTTACATTTATCCATCATAAGATGATGCAAACTCGAGTTCCTCTAATTCAACACTTCCACAGCTATATCTCTTATCGATCATCTTTCTGAACGCAGTCATCGTCTAATTATGAATAAAATAGAAGTTCGGAATTTGAATTCTTATGAGTGAGCTCTACCACACGATCTAGAGTAAGAAGAAAGAGTGACAGTCCTAAATGCCCTGTAGCCTCCGGCTTATAAGTGTGGTGCAGGACTCACCCATAAACAAGATTCTACTAGACACGGCTTGTAGACTCCCAGGACAGAACTGCTCTGATACCACTTTTGTCACGACCCAAACCGATGAGACGCGAGGGCACCCGGTACCTTAACCAATCGAGTACCAACGTAACGTATCTTTCTTATTACATCATCATATACACGTGACATACAGGCCTCATAGGCCAACATGATCATTTATAAATTCTAAACATAGGCTGACAAGGCCATACAAGTATTCGTATACAGATTTGTCTACAAGCCTCTAAGAGTACATAAGTATCATAAAGGTCGGGACTAAGCCCCGCCATACCAATCAATACATTTCCTAATTATACTGACCAAATAAGCAACTCCGAAGCAAATAGAGCGCACCAACATCTTCCGCTGAGCTGATAGCCTACTTGGAGGGCTTTTGACCTTTCTATCGGGACCTGCGGGCATGAAACGCAGTGTCCCCAGACAAAAGGGACGTCAGTACGAATAATGTACCGAGTATGTAAATCACATAAATAAGTACGACATGGAAGAAATGTGGAGTAAACGACTCAACCTGTAAGACTGGATAACTCTGTAAATCATGAAATACTTATAGTGTCATGCATATGTGTATGAATGTCATATCGTGTGCAGGTACATATTTTCATAACATCATCAAGTCTATGAGGGCATCCCCTCATATTATTTCAGCCACTGTGGGCAAATCATCAACGTATACCAGCTGATCAGATGGTGATGTGTATATAACGCCACAACCTCTCCCCCCCCCCACACATATATATATATACACATACATACATATATATATACGCGTATATAACGCCGTCTGAGTCGTGGGTAAATGCACATGTATAAATGAATGCAATGCATAATGAAGTAAGACAATATGATCTCTTGGAATATTACGAGACCCATGGATAGACAATATGGTAGTAGGACATATGGGGATTCAGGAACATACTTAGACATGCTTGAATATCACTTTATAGGAATGAATAATGTAGATATCCTTAACTGCTAAGAGTAGAACCACTTATGGATTAACATTACATATACGTATCGTTACTTGGATCATGCCAAAAGGAAAGAAGGGATAGCCTTAACATACCTGGAGTAGGAAAACTCCGTATAATATTCTTGACGAAGCTTGCACCGTACTCTTCTAGAACCGCAAAATTTCACGTTGCTACTATTCCAACAAATCCTCATTGCAAAATTTGCTTCTATTTTCTAACGTTTTCTTGAAGAGGATCATATATATCAAAGTGAGTATTTAGCTTCTGATTCCTTGAAGCTCTTAGACATCAAACCATGAAATTTTTTGAACGAATTCACTCTCTGAAATGGATAACGTTTCTTATACTTTGAATATTATCTTTTCCTTCTATTGTAACATGAGTTGCTCATCAGAAGTAGCTATCTATCTAAAAGATATGTAAATGAAATGAACTGATAGTATGCATTATAATATGTGATCTTGCATCATTTGTAAGTTGTAATGGATTTTTTTTTTTTGATGTTTT
Source organism: Nicotiana attenuata (assembly GCF_001879085.1). NCBI lineage: Eukaryota > Viridiplantae > Streptophyta > Magnoliopsida > Solanales > Solanaceae > Nicotiana > Nicotiana attenuata. Next base: position 36,055 of record NW_017670319.1, read on the forward strand.
GGGTCTTATTTTGTCCAAATGCATGGATAAGACCTCTTAATTGCTAGCCACATAGGTTAATATAAATGCTTAGTCACTTCCCATAATTGTGGCTTCTTGCCACGTTTTGGGTGATAATATGTAAAAAAAATTTATCCACTTATTAGTTAATTGGGTAATGTCCAGCTATCCCGCAATTAACCAATTACTCATATAATTAAGAATTATCTCAAATTATCTAAAAATACTACTCACTTTTAATANTATATATATATATATATATATATATATATATATATATATATATATATATATATATATATATATATATATGGTACCTTGCATGGTACTAGTCCATAATTATCGGGTAGTGTCGCTCGACTCGTACTTTATTCCAAATTGGCCATTTTCAACGAAACTTTTTTTCTTCAATTTGTGTACCCTTTTATCCTTCATGACACTTATATCTCGCTTGTTATAATTAGCGTAACTATACTAACCTCAAGATAATCTCATCCCCGAGACTACGTCGATTAACTGAAGACGAAACTTTTAACGTACGAAAATGCGAGATGTAACATCCCATTTCCGATCTTATATCAATTCACTTGTGGCGTACTTCCACGTACGAAAATATGGGGTGTAACATCTATACACGGAAAGGTAACTTGATATACATACCGAATTGAAAAATAACGAAAAGTAAAAAATAAATGGTGAAAGTTATATACATACCAAAAGTGAAAATAACAATAACGAAGAATAAGTATCATATTTATATTCCAGTCATCAGATCAAAATAGGACCACCCCCCAAGTAAAAACTAATATTGTCCTCAATGTTAAAGCAAAAATAAGATCAAAGAGGGGTTAGAGAGTAAAAAAACTCCCTATGTGGTCTGCATCAGATCCTGCACATCATTGGGGTCAGCTTCCTTTGGGTCCTGTGGCTGGACTGAGTCACCTCCCTCAGGGTCCTCCAGCTCAATCTCCAAGTCATCAGTCTAGGGAATCACCCCTCTCCTCACGAGCTCTCTATCACCCTCCTTCTCTGGTGCATGTGCTGCCTGAGCTGCTGGGACTTGCTCCTCCAATAGTAGGTCCAATGGGATGTCTCCAGCTGATCTAATCTTCTCAACCTCCCTGCTCAGCATCTTCACTACTCCTTTGAAGCCCGAGTCTTCTTCAGCTTCTTTGTTTGCTTGCCCAGGTCCTTAATTGCTTTTCCTTGAGCTTCTAAAGCCTCCATGATTATCTTCTGGTTATCCAGGAGCTTCTTCTAGCTGTTCAGAAGCTCCTTTAGTGATTCCTCCACTGAAGCAGGCACCTGGGGCTGTGCCGGAGCTTACTGAGCTGCCACTGTGCTAGATAGGACAGACAGCTTTGAAGTAGCTGCCTGCATCCAGTTGTTGATGCTGGACAGAGTCTGGTTAACCCTTAGTGCATTCAGAGGGTATGCTGATGAAGAAGGCATCGAAGAAGGCATGGAAGTAGATGGTCCGGAGGGAGGATGTGGTATGGCAGTGGGAGGCTCAGAACCAGTGGCCACCACTCCTAGCTCTTCAGACTGGCCAGCGAAAGTGGAGGCTTTGCCCTTGGACATGGGGTTTTCGGAACTGTGAAGGCTGTACCAGGATAATGGTTTCTTTGGTTTCACCTTATCGTCAAAGTCCCTCTTTTTGACTTCCTGATCCTCCAGGTACATGGTGAGGAAGTTCGGAAAAGGTTAGGAGCTCTCATTCCTGTTAACCACTCTGGTGATCACCCTGGACATAATATTCCTGACGTTGATCGGTTATCCCGCCAAGATGGCCCCCACAATAATAGCCCGGGAGACCGGCATATCACTGTCATGAGTAGTGGGGTCTAACCGGCTGCACACAAAAGTCTCCCAACCCTTAGCCTCGAAGCTCAAAGTGTTCCTATAAATGGGGACCCTAGGTGTCAGCCAAGCTGGAGTAGTCCCTGGGAGAGCAATCACTGATGCAAGCCACATGCGAGCTAATTCATCCATATCCACCATTTCTAAGTACAATGACTCATCCTCGTCATTGAACCCAGCATAATCATTCAGTGTCTTGCCATCAAACTTAATCTTCAGGTTCCGCACTTTGGTAAAAAATGTGCCCTTTTTGATGTGGGTGACACTGGCGTTAAACTCCTTGACCAAGTGTTCATTGGCATCAGGTAGGTCGCTGGTGAAGAATTTGCTCCCCACTCTCTCATTGAATTGCCTCTTGACATTTGGGTTGTGCGGTAGCAGATCCCGCTCAATGAAGACCCTCTCATGTGTGAGTGACCTCTTAGGCCACCATTCCCGAAACTTGTGGTAGGCTTTTTCACTCACAAACCTTTGTTGCCATACCACTGGTTTCCTTGTTCTTTCCAACCTTCCTGTCTGGGTGTCACCACCCCTCCCGTCGTCAGGGATCTCAGCATCTACATCAATAGGGTCCTGTCTGGGTGGAGAAGCTGGAGGAGATGCTGATGCCGAAGACTCACTACTTTCCTATGAGCCATCAGGCGACTCAGAAGAAGCAGGGGAAGCTGGGGGTGTAGGCTCGTCTCTCAGTTGGAATCTCCCTGGAAAGTCTGCAGGGATGTGGGTTGGCACTGAATCTCCCTCTTAAACTTCCCGGGAGAGGACATATTCGCTACCCTCAGAATGGGATACGGCTCTGTCGGCAGCTTTGATTGTTTTCCTCAACTTCCCTATCGATTTCTAGACTACTAGTGGTAGCATGGTCCTTCCTTGACCTCCTCTTCCCCTGCCTCGAGAAGATTCAGCCCTCCCTTTTTGTACATCACCGGCACCTCTAGATCGGACCATTTTCTGCTGACAAAATCAATGAAAGATCATTAGTATTGGTGTTAAAAAAAATCAAAGAAAAACAGATGAAAAGTTGATAGTGTTTCACAAGCACATGTCCGCTAGCAGTTGAAAAAGTTTTGCGGCTGCGGACAGCGGAAAAAGAACCGCATCCGCCGAATGTTAGGAATCAGACTACCCATTCTCTAAATCTGAGGTACCGCTGAGAGCGAATTTTTGGGTGCGGCCGCGAAAGTTGAATCGCTGACCGCGGAAAAACAAACGTTGCCGCGGACCCAGTTTGACAAGTCTCTGATCCTGGAATCCGCTGTCCGCGAAAATTGAAATGCGGGCGCGTAAAGCAGGCCGCTGTCAGCAGAATTTCAACCACTGATCGTAGAAAAGAGACCATTTTTAACTTTAGCTTCACATGGACGATGACCGCAGAATTACAATCGCGGCCACGGAATTCAAAAATTAATCGGGCACCAAGGGTTTCACTTTTTCTTGTCACTAACTGGTATCATGAACACTTCCAACCCCTATTAGGAATCATTTAATTATCAACCAATTAACCCTAACTAATTTAGCCTCAAACAATTAACAACTAATTAACCCTAGGTAAAACTAAAAGAAAAAGAAGAGGAAGAAGTTAAAACTAAAAGATAAGAAAAGTATAAATTGAAAAACAAGGATGATTTGAGCATACCAATAGTTGGATGTGTGTTGAAAATTAGTTCTGATTAGAATTGTGCAGATTAGGGTTCAGAGTGAAAGAGGATGAACAGTGAAATTTTCTTTTGAGAGTTCAAATTGCGAAAAGGGTAAAAGGTTCCCTGACCTTCTATTTATACTAAAAGACTGGGACCCACAGATCTTACCTGGCGCAGCCACGGAATTCCACCGTGGTCTGCGCTTTTACCATTTTTGAAGAGCTGATACCAAGAGGGAACCGCTGAGAGCAGAAAAATAGGAGCGTCCGCGGAACATGTCCTCTGACCGCGAAAAAGCCACCGCGGACGCGTTTCAAACTTCAGAGAGTTCACATTTTGGACTTTTCAAGTCCGCGTCCGCTACCAAATAACGCCTACGCGAAAATGATTCCGCTGACCGTGAAATTTCGAGCGTGGTCAGCGGTCGAATTACAGACTTAGCCAACTTTTTCCAGTGTTAGTGCTGCACTGCATCAAACATTCCTACACATCTCACAACCAGTTAGTCCAAAACAAATCCTACATTAAGAAGAAAATCAAAAAGAAAGAAAAACACATGGGTTGCCTCCCAAGAAGCGCCTAATTTAATGTCGCGGCACGATGCAGGTTACCATCAATCACTTGAGATGGATCATTGCCACCACGTGGCTGTCATCAAACTTGCAAAGATAGTGCTTCACTCGATGCCCATTAACTCGAAAGATTTCACCATTTTTGTTTTTCAAATCAAGAGCACCAAACGGAATTACATGCACCACTTCAAAAGGGCCACTCCATTTTGACTTGAGCTTTCTCGGAAAAAATCATAACCGAGAATTGAATAGAAGAACCAAATCACCCTCCTTGAATTCCTTGCTTCGGGCATACTTGTCATGTAAGTACTTATTCTTGTCCTTATACAAGGACGAGCTGGAATAGGCATGTAACCTAAATTCATCAAGTTCATTGAGTTGCTATACCCTGAGATTTGTTGCAACATCCCACTCAAGATTTAACTTCTTCAGCGCCCACATGGCCTTATGCTCTAACTCAACTGGAAGATGGCACGCTTTCCCAAATACCAACCGATACGGAGACATACCAATTGGAGTCTTGTAAGTAGTACTGTAAGCCCACAAAGCATCATCCAATTTCTTTGACCAGTCAGTCCTATTTGCATTGACAGTTTTTGACAATATGGTCTTTATCTCCCTGTTGGAGACCTCAACTTGCCCACTAGCCTGGAAAGTAAGGGGTTTACACTTTATGATTGAGACCATACTTGGAAAGTAAAGTATCGAAGGCCTTGTTGCATAAATGAGAACCCCCATCACTAATGATTGCCCTAGGAGTGCCAAATCTTGTAAAAATATTTTTCTTCAAGAAAACCACTACACTCCGTGCCTCATTGTTGGGCAAAGCCACAACTTCGACCCACTTGGAAACATAATCAACAGCAACCAGAATGTACGTGTTACCACATGAACTCACAAAAGTTCCCATGAAGTCAATGCCCCACACATGAAATATGTCAACCTCAAGAATAGTGGTGAGAGGCGTTTCATCCTTCTTGGAAATTCCACCAGCTCTCTGACACTCATCACATCTCTTCACAAGCTCACTAGCATCTTTATACAATGTAGGCCAATAAAAACCACAGCTGAGCACCTTTGAAGCAGTTCTTGCCCCACCATGATGACCACCGTAGGGCGAGGAATGTCAAGCATCAAGAATAGTCATTTTCTCCTCTTCCGGAACACATCTCCGGATCACACCATCATTACAAATCTTGAATAGGTAAGGCTCATCCCAGTAGTAATCCAAGCTATCCCATCTAAGCTTCTTCTTTTGGTTAGAAGAGAGCTCACACGGGACAATGCCGGTCACAAGAAAATTAGCAAAATCCACGAACCAAGGCATACTATTCAAAGATACTGAGAGGAGTTGCTCATCCAGGAATGCATCATTAATTTCGAGCCCATCATGGGGCCTCCCCTCCTCCTCCAAGCGGAACAAGTGGTCCGCCACTTGGTTTTCACACCCTTTTTGATCAACAATTCAAGGTCAAACTCTTGAAGCAATAGAACCCATCTCATCAATCGAGCCTTAGAATCCTTCTTTGTCATCATGTAGCGGAGTGCTGCACAGTCAGTATGAACTATCACTTTGGCACCCATGAGATAAGGCCTAAACTTCTCCATGGCGAACACTATGGCTAGAAACTCTTTTTTCGTCACCGTGTAATTAACCTGGGCATCATTCATAGTTTTGCTTGCATAATACACCTGGTGAAACATCTTGTTCACTCTTTGACCCAAGACCGCTCCTACCGCAACATCATTTGTGTCGCACACGAGCTCAAAAGGTAAGCTCCAATTGGGTGCTGTATTAATGGGAGTGGTTGTCAGTTTGTACTTGAGAAGTTCAAAATCTTTCATGCATTCATCATTAAACACAAACTTTGCATCCTTTTCCACTAGTTTGCATAAAGGATTTACTATCTTTGAATAGTCCTTGATGAACCTTCGGTAGAAACCCGCATGCCCAAGAAAACTCCTAACCCCTTGACGGAAGTAGGAGGAAGAAGCTTTAAAATCACTTCAATCTTCTCCTTGTCCACCTCTATACCGTTCTTTGAGATCTTATGGCCAAGGACAATGCCCTCCTTGACCATAAAGTGGCATTTTTCCTAGTTAAGCACTAGATTTGTCTCTTCACATCGGGCCAATACCTTATCAAGATTCTTCAAGCATTCTTTAAAGGAGTCACCCACAACACTAAAATCATCCATGAACACTTCCAAGAAGTCCTCCACCATGTCCGTAAAGATAGCCATCATACACCGCCGGAATGTAGCCGGGGCATTACACAAACTGAATGGCATTCGTGAAAATACAAAGGTCCCGTACGGGCATGTGAAGGTGGTTTTCTCTTGATCCTCCGGTGCGATCAAAATCTGGTTATAACCTGAGTACCCATCCAGAAAGCAGTAGTAGGCACGCCCGACAAGTCTATCCAATATTTGGTCAAGAAAGGGCAATGTAAAATGACCCTTGTGGGTCACTTTATTCAGCTTCCGATAGTCCATGAACACCCTCCATCCGGTGACAGTCCTAGTGGGGATCAATTCATTTTGCTCATTTGTGCCCACAGTCATTTTACCCTTCTTCGGCACACATTGTACTGGTGAAGTCCAAGAACTATCCGAGATGAGGTACACATCCCATGCATCTATCCATTTGATCACTTCCTTCTTGACAACCTCTTGCATAGCCTCGTTCAACCTCCCTTGAGGTTCCACAGAGGGTTTGGCATTATCTTCAAGAATAATCTTGTGCATGCAAAAGGCAGGGCTTATCCCCAGAATATCAGCTAGAGTCCATCCAATTGCCTTTTTCCTTCTTTGAAGCACCTCCAAGGTGGCATCTACCTGCATGTTAGTTAAGCAAGAAGAAAGAATAATAGGTAAAGTTGAACTAGAGACTAAGAATTCATACCTGAGGTGTGAAGGAAAAGGCTTCAACTCCAATATGGGAGGTTCCTCGATTGAGGGCTTTATTGGTGGAGACTTTCTGTTCTCTAGATCGAAGGAGAGTTTACGGGGCTCATAGGAGTAAGAACCCATTCCGTGCAAAGCATTGACATACTCTACCAAACCTTCATCCTAAGTTGCATTATGGTTCAACAATACAGCTTCCAAAGGATCCTCCACATTGATCATGGCACTAGTGTCATCAACTATCACCTCCGTCACCAGATCCACAAAAGAACAAACCTCAGTACTATTCGGCTGCCTCATTGATTTTTTTTAAAGCAAATCCACTAGGCAGGTGCCTAGGGCTAGTTTTATTAATAATAAAAGAAAAAAGAACCACATAGGAAGAGTACAAATAAGGGGGACAATAGCACCAGAATTGTTGCCTCCATGCCTTGGCCATATAATCACTCCTCTGCGCGTCACAATGCCCTTATGACAGCCTCATGTAGAGGAATCATGGTTTAGCTGCCGGCAAAGTCTCACGAGGGCATATAATCTCATAGCCATTTGGATATCTTTCCAAAGGCATAGGACTAGAGCAACACAAACTGGGCTAAATCTTACCTTACTAATCCTATTGAGGCAAATAAAAAGCCTCTCCTACTAACAAGCATGTAAAAAGAAAGAACTAGCTAACACTAGATATTATATGATCATCACAGAGTTTATAACATACTTTGTGATGATATTACATAAAACTATGCTAATGTGATGGTAGAATAAGAATATGTAGAAGTAACAGTGATGTCCTCTCTTCTCTAATTTTGTGAAGTCTTCAACTTGTAGACGCTTGTCTTCTTCATCAACCCTTTTCAAGATGTCTTCAAAATTCATGCTTTTTTCTTTGAACGATTGGACTTTGTGGATGTAGTTTGAGTGGCCTATTTTTGTTTTGCAATTCTCATTGGGAGTCTCCTTATGTTTGCATCTTCATTTACCCTGCCGTCCCAACTTTTATCCCTTGTACGAGACTTCTTACAAGGGAAGACAACTTTTAGCCTCATTGATTTGCAGACGTGGAAGACAACTTTTTCGTCACCCACCCAGAAAGTGAGCTCCCCTGCTTCCACATCAACCAATGCCTTCCTAGTTGCTAGGAAAGGCCTTCCCAATATTATAGGCACCTCATAGTCGACTTCGCAGTAGAGAATCACAAAATCCGCAAGCAAAATAAACTTGTCAACACGGACAAGAACATCATCAATAATACCAAGTTGCCTCTTCATTATTCTATCCGCCATTTGCAATCTCATTGAAGTGGCTCTCGGTTGACCAATACCCAAAGTTTTGAATACAGAGTAAGGCATCAAATTTATACTTGCTCCCAAATGACACAGTGCCTTTGCAAAATCCGCACTCCCAATGGTACATGGAATGTTGAATGCTCTGGGATCTTTAAGCTTTGGAGCCATCGAGTGCACAATTGCACTCACTTGACGAGTCAATTTAATGGTCTCACAATCCATAGATCGCTTCTTAGTCACCCAGTCTTTCATAAACTTAGTATATCCCGGCATTTGCTCAAGAGCTTCCACCAAAGGAACATTGATCGACAAGCTTTTCATCATCTCAATAAACTTCTTGAATTGGTTTTTATTCTTCTGCTTTGCAAGTCTTTGAGGGTAAGGTGGAGGAGGCCTTGGCAAGGGAGCCTTAGCCTTGGGCACTACCATTTCCGACATGTCTATCACGTGTTCCCTAGACGGGTTCACATCATTTTGAGTCTCCACCTGTATACGGCTAAAATCGAAGAGTCCGATTTTATGATAATTGTAACATTGCGTAGCTTCACCTGGAAGGCCTAAGGCATAGCTCGAGGTTCAACCCTGAGGGTTCCCTGGCTCGACCTCGGGGCAACATGAATCAGCGACTACCATGAACGAGCGGGAAGTTCCCAAGGCACGTGACCAAAGCTGACAATACCTGCAAAAGAAGTTCTAGTCTGTATGCTATGTTGGGATTCCCCTTCCTTTATAAAGGGGACCCTTACCATTTTGTAAGAGGGATGATATTGAATACAAGAACAAGAACATTTTCTGCTCTCTAACTTAAACATATTCTCCCTTGATTTCATTGCTTATATTTATTATATCGCTTACATTTATTGCGTTTCATTGATTGTTCTTCATTTATTACTCATCATTGATAATAAAGAGCCCTCATCAAAGCTCTTAGAACTGTTAATCCTTGATCGGCCTTCTCCAGTCGAGCTCATCAGCTTAACCTCGAGGCACCGTATAGGCTAGCTCGAGACCCCGATTCACGGTCACTCGGTTTTCTTGCCACGCTATCTTCAAGCCCTTATCTTATTTTCTAGCCTCACACTTAATATCTACTGCTTAACAACTAGCATAAAAATAAATCACGTATTTTTAGAACCACAAAATCAAATCTAATTGTAGTTACCATTTTCACGGCAAACAGTTTGGCGCCCACCGTGGGGCTAAAAATAATAGGATTGTTTTCGTGCTGGTTACTAAGTATCGCATGTTACCCTTCACACTTTTTCTTGTCCAAGAATCTTTGATTTCAGGTCAAAATGTCTAATTAGTGAATGCACATGAAAACAATGGTCCTGAGGACCATGGAGAGAATGGTATAGCTGTTCCAGGTATTGGTGTACCACCATGAAACCCTGAGGATGCACCGGAACCAATTCACGTGGATGTTGTCTCACGCAACACCCAACATGTCAATATAAGCTCCCCCACTAATAGGAGTATACACCAAGAGAACCAACAGGAAGCTCGAAAAAATCCAGCCCAGGAAGAAAGAGAAGTGGATGGGAGAAACGAAACGGAAAAACTCCAGCACATCGTTCATATGATCATAGGAGGGGCCGACGTTCCCCAAGGACCTGTGATCAAGCGGGCAAAGGTTTCCACTGCAATGGAAGGGAAAATTCAGGGCCGCATGCCTGAGGACATCCTTGCATTCAGTGAAGAGGACTTTGAGATATTGTCTCATCCCCACAACGATGCGCTGGTAATTTCATTTCTCTTGAATAACGTTCAAACTAAACGTGTACTCGTGGATCCAGGTAGCTAGGCCAACGTAATCAGGTCGAAGGTGGTAGAGCAGCTTGAATTGCTCGATCAAATCATACCTGCCTCCCGAGTCCTCAACGGCTTCAACATGGCTGGCGAAACAATGAAGGGGGAGATCACCCTCCCGGTCAATGTGTTCGACACAGTTCGAAACACAAATTTTCATGTCATCGAAGGTGACATGAGGTACAATGCATTGCTTGGTAGGCCATGGATACACGACATGAGGGCAGTACCGTCAACTCTTCATCAGAAGATAAAGTTTTCGACAAAAGACGGTATAAAAAGAACAACATGCGGAGAAGGAGATGTTTGCGGTTCACGAGGAGGCACGGACCTCAATATCCTCCACCTTGGAGGAGCTAGAGGACAAACAGACCCCCGAGAACAACAAAAAAGACTTGCTCGCCCCCTGAACCTTCGTTTCCCCTGAAGAATCGGATGCAACAAAATCAACATTTGAAGAGCTGGAGCAAACCGTTTTAATCGAGCATCTTCCAGATCGGAAGGTATACCTGGGAACGGGATTAACCGCCGAACTCAGGAAAAAATTCATTCAATTCCTTATTAATAAAATCGATTGCTTTGTGTGGTCCCATTTAGATATGACAGGGATCCTGCCGGAAATAACTACCCATCGACTAAGTGTCGACCGCAGGTTCAAACCAGTGAAGCAAAAAAGAAGACCTCAGTCCGAGGTAAAACATGCGTTCATCAAGGATGAGGTAACAAAACTCCTCAAAATAGGATCTATTAGGGAAGTAAAATATCCCGAATGGTTGGCCAATGTGGTGGTATTTCCCAAAAAAGGGAATAAGTTAAGAATGTGTGTAGATTATAAAGATTTAAATAGAGCATGCCCCAAAGATTCATTCCCGTTGCCCAACATCGACCGCTTGATCGATGCCACGGCCGACCACGAGATCCTCACCTTTCTCGACGCCTACTCGGGGTATAATCAAATTTAGATGAATCCCCAGGATAGGGAAAAGGCTTCGTTCATCACGAAGTATGGCACATACTGTTATAATGTGATGCCCTTCGGGCTAAAAAATGCGGGAGCCACGTACCAACGACTAGTCAATAAGATGTTCGGACATCAAATAGGCAATTCCATGGAAGTTTACATTGATGATATGCTAGTTAAGTCCCTGCGCGCAGAGGACCATTTACCTCATTTGTAGGAAACATTCGACATCCTTACAAGCTACAACATGAAACTCAATCCCGAGAAATGTGCCTTCGGAGTGGGTTCGGGCAAATTCTTAGGCTTCATGGTGTCAAACAGGGGGATCGAGATCAATCCCGATAAAATCATAGCCATCGAAGAGATCACGGTGGTAAAAAATGTGAAGGCCATGCAACGGCTGACTGGGCTAATAACGGCCTTAGGCCGATTCATATCGAGTTCGTCAGACAGGAGTCATCATTTCTTCTCCTTACTCAAAAAGAAAAACAGCTTCGAATGGACTCTGGAATGCCAACGTGCCTTGGAGGAATTGAAGCGATATCTGACGAATCCACCTTTACTCCACACCCCGAAGGAGGATGAAACATTGTATTTGTACCTGGCTGTGTCCGAGGTAGCGGTAAGTGGTGTGCTGGTTCGAGAAGATCAAGGTACGCAATTCCCTATCTATTATGTAAGTCGGACCCTAGGAGATGCCGAAATCAGGTATCCGCACCTAGAAAAGTTAGCTCTTGTATTAATAAGCGCATCTTGAAAATTAAAGCCTTATTTTCAGTGCTATCGTATTTGTGTTTTAACAACATATCCTCTCTGAAGCATATTGCATAAGCCCGAATTGTCAGACCGTCTGGCCAAATGGGCGATCAAACTCGGGGGTACGATATCGAATACCAACCCCAAACGGCTATCAAGTCCCATATTCTGGCGGATTTTGTGGCCGACTTCACACCTGCCCTCGTTCCCGAGGTAGAGAAAGAACTTCTACTAAAAACGGGCACATCTTCGGGGGTATGGACCTTGTTCACCGATAGCGCCTCGAACGTGAAAGGGTCCGGAATCGGTATAGTCCTGAAGCCACCCACGGTCGGAATGATTAGGCAATATAACAAAACTGCAAAAATTGACTAACAACGAAGCCGAGTATGAGGCTATGATTGCAGGTCTGGAATTGGCCAAAGGCCTAGGAGTGCAAGTCATCGAAGCAAAATGTGATTCCCTTCTGGTGGTAAACCAGGTAAATGGGAACTTCGAGGTTCGAGAAGACAGGATGCAAAGATACTTAGACAAAATTCAAGTCACGTGGCACCGCTTCAAAGAATGGACTCTGGTCCACATACCTCAAGAACAGAATAGCGAGGCCGATGCTCTCGCAAACTTGGGATCATCCGTCGAGGAAGATGACATACTCCCGGAGCTGTTGTTCAACTATCCAAATCGGTGATTGAGGAAGGCCACACCGAGATCAACTCCACTAGCCTGACATGGGACCGGAGAAACAAATATATCAATTATTTGGAAAACGAGAAGCTACCCGCGGACCCAAAAGAGTCGAGGGCTCTGTGACTAAAGCAGCCTGATTCTCACTCGACGAAAATGGAACTCTATACAGAAGAACCTTTGATAGGCCCCTAGCAGTATTCCTGGGACCGCGGGACACAGACTACGTGCTCCGAGAAATCCACCAGGGCACCTGCGGAAATCATTCCCGTGCCGATTCCTTAGTTCGGAAGGTGATCGGAGCAGGTTACTATTGGGACAGCATGGAGAAAGACACCAAAGAATTCGTCCGAAAATGTGACAAATGCCAAAGGTTCGCACCGATGATTCACCAACCCGGTGAACAACTACATTTGGTCCTGTCACCATGGCCGTTCATGAAATAGGGGATGGACATCATCGGTCCCCTACCAACGGCACCAGGTAAAGCTAGATTTATTTTATTTAGGACTGACTACTTCTCAAAATGGGTGGAAGCGCAGGCCTTCGAGAAGATAAGAGAAAAAGAATTCATTAACTTCATCTAGGACCATATCATGTGTCGATTCGGGATTCCCTCCGAGATAACGTGTGATAACGGGAAACAGTTCAACGGAAGCAACATCAACAACAACTACCCAGTAAAACCCCACCAGGTGGGTCTGGGGAGGGTAATGTGTACGCAGACCTTACCCCTACCCGATAGGGCAGAGAGGCTATTTCCGATAGACCCTCGGCTCAGAAAAATGAAAATAAAAAAGAAAACAAGAAAAGACAACTCATTAGTAACTCCAGTAGCAACCGTAATAGTAATGGAAGCATAACAACCAAAAGATGAAAGACATGCAATAACAGTAACCAGTATCTAAGGCCCAGGGCTAAGATAAACAGCAAGTACAGAGTGTATTCAGCCTAAACTGCAAGCTATCTAAGATCAACCCTAATCCAACCCCGCCTCACCCCCGGAACGAAGTAAGGAAAGTGCTACATACCCCCTAACCTACAACTCTAATGCTAGACCTCCAGGCCTTCCTATCAAGGGCCATGTCCTCGGAAATCCGCAGACGTACCATGTCCTGCCTGATCACCTCCACCCAGTACCTCTTAGGCCTCCCTCTACCTCTTCTCGTACCCACCACTGCCAACCGCTCACACCTCCTTACCGGCGCATCAAGGCTTCTCCTCTGCACGTGCCCGAACCATCTGAGCCTTGCTTCCCGCATCTTGTCATCCACAGGGGCCACACCCACCTTCTTCCGAATATCTTCATTCCTAATCTTGTCTATCCTAGTGTGCCCGCACATCCACCTCAGCATCCTCATTTCTGCTACCTTCATCCTCTGGATATGGGAGTTCTTAACCGGCCAACACTCTGCTCCATACAACATGGCCGGTCTAACCACAGCTCTATAGAACTTACCTTTGAGTGGCAGTGGCACTTTCTTGTCACACAGAACTCCAGATGCAAGCCTCCATTTCATCCAGCCCGCCCCTATACGGTGAGTGACGTCCTCGTCGATCTCTCCGTTCCCCTGAATCATCGACCCAAGGTACTTGAAGCTATCTCTCTTCGAGATGACCTGTGACCCAAGACTCACGTCCCTGCCTACTTCCCTCGACTCAGCGCTAAACTTGCACTCCAGGTACTCTGTCTTAGACCTGCTCAACTTGAAACCCTTAGACTCGAGGGTCTGTCTCCAAACCTCCAATCTCTCGTTAACACCGGCCCTCGTCTCATCAATTAGAACTATGTCATCAGCAAATAACATACACCATGGCACATCCCCTTGAATATGGTGTGTCAAAGCGTCCATCACCAAGGCGAATAGGAACGGGCTAAGCGCAGAACCTTGGTGTAATCCCATAACAACCGGAAAATGCTCCGAGTCGCCTCTCACAGTCCTAACCTTGGTCTTAGCTCCATCATACATGTCCTTGATTGCTTTTATGTAGGCTACCGGCACGCCCTTAACCTCAAGACATCTCCAGAGCACCTCCCTAGGAACCTTGTCGTACGCTTTCTCCAAGTCAATAAACACCATGTGCAGATCCTTCTTCTTATCCCTGTACTGTTCCACCAATCTCCTAATAAGGTGGATAGCTTCCCTAGTGGAGCGACCCTGCATGAACCCAAACTGATTGTCGGAAACAGACGTCGTCTTCCTCACCCTCACCTCCACCACCCTCTCCCAGACTTTCATGGTATGGCTAAGTAACTTGATACCCCTATAATTGTTACAACACTGGATATCACCTTTGTTCTTGTACAACGGTACCACTGTACTCGACCTCCACTCATCTGGCATCCTCTTCGTCCTAAAAATTACATTGAACAACCCAGTTAGCCATTCCAATCCTGCTCTACCCACACACTTCCAAAACTCCACCGGGATTTCATCTGGCCCGGTCGCTCTACCCCTACTCATCCTACGCAAATCCCCCACGACCTCCTCCACCTTAATGCGCCTGCAATACCTAAAATACCGAAGACTCTCCGAATGCCCCAAGTCCCCTAGCACTATATCCCGGTCCCCCTCCTCGTTTAGAAGACCGTAGAAGTACGTCTGCCATCTCTGCTTAATCTAGGACTCCCCCGTCAATACTCTACCATCCTCGTCTTTGATACACCTTAGTTGGTCCAGATCCTGGGCCTTCCTCTCCCTCGCTTTAGCTAGCCGAAACAGCTTCCTGTCCCCGCCTTTCTCCCCCAATTCCTCGTATAGACGGCTAAACGATGAATTCTTAGCCTCCGTGACCGCCATCTTTGCCTCCTTCGTAGCCACTTTGTACCTCTCTCTATTTGCTCTCCTCTCCTCTTCGCTAGTGCTCCCTGCCGTCTTCGCATAGGCTACCTTCTTCGCCTCCACTTTACCTTGGACTACGTCATTCCACCACCAGTCGCCTTGGTGTCTGCTAGAAAAACCCTTTGATATACCTAGCACCTCCCTTGCCGCCTTCCTCACACAGCTCGCCGTCATTGACCACATAGTGCTCGCGTCTCCACTACTCCTCCAAGATCCTATAGCGGATAACCTCCCCTCCAACTCGTGGGCTTTATCCTTGGTTAAAGCTCCCCATCTAATCCTCGATCGTCCACGAGCGTGCCTCTTTTTCCTCTTCATCCGAATGCACATGTCCATCACTAAGAGCCTATGCTGAGTCGCGAGGGTCTCTCCCGGGATAACCTTGCAATCCTTGCACAACCCTCTATCACAGCTTCTGAGGAGAAGGTAGTCAATCTGAGTCTTCACCGCCGAACTTTGGAAAGTAACCAGATGCTCCTCCCTCTTCGGAAAAGTCGAGTTCGCAATCACCAGCTCGAAAGCTTTAGCGAAGTCTAACAGCACAGTGCCTCCTCCGTTCCTATCCCCAAGGCCAAAGCCACTATGCACCTCGCCATAGCTACCAGCGTCCGACCCAATATGGCCATTAAAATCCCCTCCAATAAATAACCTTTCAATAGGTGGAATACTACACACAATCTCATCCAAACCATCCCAAAAGTGCCTCTTAACCTCCTCATCCAAGCCCGCTTGCGGTGCATACGCGCTAACTACAGTGAGGGTGCACTCACCAATCACCAACTTAATAAACATTAGCCTATCATTCACTTACCTAACCTCAACCACAGACTCTCTATGATCCCTATACACCAAGATACCCACTCCATTCTTACCCCTCACGACTCCCGAGTACCACAACTTATACCCGTCTGCATTCCTCGCCTTCGACCCTGCCCACCTAGTCTCCTAGACACACGCAAAGTAACAAAATTCCTCGAAGACCATAAAATCAAAAGGATCCTGTCAACACCCTACCACCCATGTGCAAACAGTCAAGCCGAGTCCACAAACTAGACGATCATTCAAAACTTGAAAAATAAGTTGGAAAATGCGAAAGGAAAATGGAGAGAAATGTTGCCCGAGGTACTATGGGCATATCGAACAACTCCAAAATCGAGCATTTTCTCTCTGGTATATGGCTCCGACGCTTTAATACCGGTCGAGGTCGGAGAGCCGAGCGCCAAATTTCGGCATGCCACCGAGAGCTCAAACAACGAGGCCATGACTGCAGCCCTCGAACTATTAGATGAAAAGCGGGAAGCTTCACTGGTCCGAATGGTCGCCCAAAAACAAAGAATCGAAAGATACTATAACAGGAGAGCAAATCTCCGACATTTCGGAGTCGGGGACTTATTCCTAAGGAAAGTCACCCTAAACACTCGAAACCCTAATGAAGGAAAGCTAGGTCCAAGCTGGGAAGGACCGTACCGCGTCCTCGAAGTAATCGGCAAAGGATCCTACAAGCTCGGCACCATGGAAGGCGAACAACTTCCAAGCAATTGGAACATATCAATGCTCAAACTAAGGTGTTCAATAGAAGATGCCGGAGCATCCTCCGACTCAAAGACCTTGGGTTTTAACGCATGCGTTGCACTCTTTTCCTTCGATCGGATTTTGTCCCAAGAAGGGTTTTACCGACAAGGTTTTAACGAGGCAACATCTATAAGCTACCTAAGGAGAAAACAAGTATTCAAGGCTTCTCTTCAATCAACCTTGAATAATGGGGGGCATCCCCCCGGGAGATCACCCCCTCGAGGAAGTCAAGATGATGAGCCAAAAAGGGTCTCGGTAGGAAAATGATGTATCGGGCCAAACGATCGAATGAACCGTGTCCGCATAGAATAAATAAACCCTTGACTATGAAAACATGTATACTTGTACCAAGTAATCAAAGGAATATCTTTTATCATCAAAACGCCTTGCGCTTCAAAGAAGTTTGCTATTTTTACAAGAAACGGCCCCAGATTCAGAAATATCCCGAACACTCGGGGACTAACCTCAAAAACTCGAAGCTGTGAGACCTCTGGGCCGGAAACTTCGAGCTCGTTTTCCCTCAATGAGGCAACATCAAAATATACAAATAACGGCTCCAGTGCAAAAACTCTCGATGTCTCGGGGACTGTCGCCGACGGTCACCCCGTCGAGGTATCAAGAATCCATGGCCATAAGACCCCATACGGGCGACCTCGAGCCCGAAAGCCCTCCACGTGGCAATGCTAGAAAATTTAAGACCTCCACGAGGCGTTATCAACAGTGTAAGACCCTCATAAGGCAATACCAAAATTTGTAAGACCTCAAGTCAGGCATGAATTATACTTGTACCAACTAATCTATCTGTAAGACCTCAAGACCAGGCATGAATCATACTTGTACCAAGTAACCTATCTGTAAGACCTCAAGTAAGGCATGTTAAAATTTATAAGACCTTACAGAAGGCATAATCCCGATCTTAAAGTTAAGGCTATATATTCGAACTTGTAAGACCTCTAAAAAGGCATACCGTCGACATAGACGCCGAAGCTACTTCACTCGGGGACTAAAAGGCTACAGCCAAATACAATGACTACGATCACAAGACTGTACCAGCCGAACTAACGCGACTCGGGGACGCCCGACAGTCGCCATAAAATCACAGGCCTTTAAATTACTTTGCAAATACTTCAAAAAGAACCGGTTAATCAGGCTATCCTCGGCATAAGCAAAAGAGCTTCGATCATGTCAGCTCCAAGCACAGGCTTTGAAACAATTCAGCCATCGAGCGAAACCTCCCGAAGTGCTCATTTATCGCTGCATAATGGCTTACGATCGAGGTTCTTAGCGAACCGTTGAAGAGTCGGGCAAACACAAAAACTTCAAAAAGTCTTTAACGAGGGAAAAATAAAGCCAATATTAGAGGTCGTACCGACCCAAGGTGTAAGAGCCTAAGTCCCAACCAATACTAGAGGTCGTACCGACCCTACGCATAAGAGCCTAAGCACCAGCCAATACTAGAGGTCATATCGACCCTCCACGTAAGAGCCTTAGCGCCAGCCAATACTAGAGGTCGTACCGACCCTACGCGAAAGAGCCTAGGCGCCAGCCAATACTAGAGGTCGTATCGACCCTCCGCGCAAGAGCCTAAGAGCCAGTCTATATTAGAGGTCATACCAACCCAACGCGTAAGAACCTAAGGGCCAGCCTAAAAAAGCCTCAAGGCCGATGAGAGATCGCACCGATTGAATGCGTAAGAGCTCAAAAGTCTGCTCAAAAACCTCATGGCCGGTATTTTAGACCTAAAGGTCAATGAACTCAAGTCATAACATGATTCGGGGACTAAGCCCTAAACGGTCAACTTTCGACCATTACAAATCGCTCAACGGTAGCAGAAACCTAAGGGTTCGATCTGAGGCAAAAAATTTAAGACCAATTATCAGCGAGCGTCACAGTTTATTCCTAAAAAGCAAAGGAAAAACGATGAAACGATGAAAAAAAGCCTTTCACATATATTTTAAAGGTTCACAAGGGTGCATTTAAAAAACTTATGTTTAAATCCCTCACAGAGAGAGCAAACAAAACCCTAATCCACCACCGGGGCTATGTCTTCGACGGCTCCCTCGGAAGCTGTGCTTCAAACAGCATCGGCCATGGCCCCCAGGTTCTCAACGGCCTCTGCCCCTTCGGGGATTTCGCTTTCATCTTCATCATCTCCCGAGCCACTGCTCGACTCACCTTCAGAAGAAAGGAGGGCCGCAGCCTCCTCTTCCAGGGTCTTCACCCTCTCGGTCTCAACGGACAAATCGATACCCCCCGAATACACACCCTCGAGAGCCTGCCTCCAAGATTTGAACCGAGCATGCTTCACGGCTCGGGAAAATTGCAGCTCGGCCTCCTCGGACACCTTCCTGGCCTGAGCATTTGTAGTAGCAGCATCCTCTTTGTAAGAGGATACGATCGCTTCGGCTTCAGCCCCAACGTCAGACTGTGCAGCAACTAACTCAGTGTGAAGATCCTTATACTTACTACTCTCTACCCTCGCATCATCAAGTTGATGCTTGACCGAGACCACCTCTCCCTGGAGAGCATCTCTCTCAGAGACTATCTCCACTCACGTGCCGTTTGAGTTTAAGAATTTCAGAGTCCCTGACTCGGAGTTCCTCCCTCATTAGGACATCTTTCTTCTCAATCTGCAAAGATCGCTCCGAAGGTATTAAAGCACTGAAGTCAGATAAACACGTAGACAAAAAACAAACAGGAACTATATAACCTGCTCAGTAAGATGAGTCCTTTCTCAGGACGCCGCCTCCAAACAACCTCGAAGACAACGGAGTTCCTCATCCCTCTTGGTAGAAAGAGCTCTAAGCTCACCAGCTTCCGAGGTAAGCTTCCTGTGCTCACCCTCATAACGAGTCAGCTCGGCGTGAAACTTGGCAAAGGTCTGATTATAAAGCACCTTGGCCTGGAACCATGCAAGAAACAAAGTTAGTAAGACGAAGATCAGGGCACCGAGCAGAATTTACGAGAAAATTACCTGCTCACAGAGCCTGTCGATCTCACTGAAAATAAGCGAGGCTTCATGCTCAGGCTTTTCCTCAAGCACATCAAAAGGCTTTTCAAACACATTTTTATCTCCGACGGGCGCCCCCGCATCGAAAGACTCTATTTTGGGCATCCTGCATCTCCCTCGGAGGAAAAGTCAATCCCGGAGGGGAATCGCTCACTTATACAACCCCAACTGGATCAATCGGGACCGTCTCTTATTTCCGGAAAGCTTCAGAACTAGGCTCCCCTGAACTGCCTACCAAATGTGCCTTAGCTCGGGGAATATTGTGGCCGTCAATCGGCTTGGGGATATTACCCGATACAGCCTCAAAGGCCTTTTCAGCCCGAGGTAGGACAACAACAGAATCAAGTTCCGATTTAGAAGCCATCGGCTCAGCAGTACGTGGGACGGTCAGGCTTTTCTCCCTCCTTGGATGTTACCGAGGAATCGTCTTTCTTCTTGCCTTCAGCTCGGGGACTCCTCGGCACTTCTGAAGATAAGGTTGCTGAATCAGCCTTAGGTTCTTCCACTTTGGCCTTCTTGGGTTTCGGAGAATGAGTCGACGACCTCCTTCGCTTCTTTTCTTCGCCAGGTTTCGGGGCATCCGCTTCACCAAGAAGTTCTTCTCTCATCAATAAGACCTCCCCCAGACCTGTGCAAATGCAAAATATAAACACAGGGAATGAGGACGCATTCGATGATAGTTCTTTTGTGAGATTCAATTACAGCAGAAGTAAAGGCTCACCGTGGCCCTTGGCTTCCCATCGAGCCCTAGACAGATCGCGCCACATGCACTTAACGTATGGGTAAATTGAATCTAGCTGGCTAACCCAGCCTAGGTCCTTAACCGCACTAGGGTACGCTGCGATAGCTGCATCATCGGAGGAAGTCAGTTCGTAGGGGGATTTACCCAAAAGGAAAAAAGAACATTTAATTAGCGTATCCACTTACATTTCATGTTCCACCTTTCAGGGAACGACATCCTCTTCACTGGAATCAGGTCCGAAGCCCTAACTCGGAGGAAATGGCTCATCCACCCTCCGCTCCTAACCTCTTCAATACAAGCAAAAAGGGCTCTCGAGGCCCGACATCGGAGCTTAATCAGGCCCCCACGGAAGAGTCGGGGACTGTATATCCTTATCAGGTGGTCGAGGGTGAAGGGCATCCCCTTAATCATATTCGCGTAATATCTGCTCATGTAAACAATACGCCAGAACGCCAGAGGAATTTGGCCGAGAGTCACTCGATATCATTCGCAGAAGTCGAAGATCACGGGGTCTATCAAAGGTAAGGATGGCTTCACGGGGCCAAGGGTAAATGGATAGGTATACACACTGAGGAAGCTGCCCTTGTATGTCGTTATGTTCTCCCCCCAAGAATGAATCTCCACTAGCACCGTGTCCCCCCCAGGGGTAGTCGGTCTTCACCTTTTCGGCATCTGCTATTAAACTAATATATCGGGACACAGGTTCACATCGTCCCGGATTCGAAGAAGGTTTGTCGGTCTTGAAATTAGAGGTCGTTCCAAAGGCTCCCGGAATGCATTCCCCGACATGAGGGGTACTGTCACTTTGCCCTTAGACAAGCATGAGGAAGAGGAAGGCACATCTTCTTGAGGGATAAAGCTAGAGGTTTTCGACATTCTTGTTAAAAGATTTCAAAGGTGAAATGAAATTATAATCAGAAGAGAGCACAAGGGAGAAGTAAGAAGAACTCTTTTGAAGGTTTGATGATGCAGTGGGAAATAAGGGGCGAAGGAAGAAGTATTTATAAAGGCCAAACGTGTACATTGGAGCAGGCCAAAGATAGCCAACCGCTGTAATTAATTTGAAGGCTTTTCAAGGGCTGTACGGATGCGACCTTTAGACACCCTGCTTGTCACGTCAATCACTTGATAGGGTGTAACTAACATCGTGATGGAAGTATCGAAGAGGCAAGAATTCAAGACCGTTTCTTATCGTTTTACAGTAAGAAACGCGGGGACTATCTGTATACGGCTAAAATCGAAGAGTCCAATTTTATGATCATTGTAACATTCCGTAGCTTCACCTGGAAGGCCCGAGGCATAGCTCGAGGTTGAACCCTAAGGGTTCCCTGGCTCGACCTCGGGGCAACACGAATCGACGGCTACCATGAACGAGCAGGAAGTTTCCAAGGCACGTGACCAAAGCTGACAATACCAAGAGAAGTACTAGTCTGTACCAGACTAGTGAATAGTTGTACCAGCTACGTTTCTTTGTAATAATTACACATATACTATGTTGGGATTCCCCTTCCTATATAAAGGGGACCCTTACCATTTTGTAAGAGGGAAGATATAAATACAAGAACAACAACATTCTCCGCTCTCTAACTTAAACATATCTCCCTTGATTTAATTGCTTATATTTATTATATCGCTTACGTTTATTGCGTTTCATTGATTGTTCTTCATTTATTACTCATCATTGATCATAAAGAGCCCTCATCAAAGCTCTTAGAACTGTTAATCCTTCATCGGCCTTCTCCCGTTGAGCTCATCAGCTTAACCTCGAGGCCCCGTATAGGCTAGCTCGAGGCCCCGACTCACCGTCACTCGGTTTGCTTGCCACGCTATCTTCAAGCCCTTATCTTATTTTCTAGCCTCACACTTAACATCTACTTCTTAACAACTAGCATAAAAATAAATCACGTATTTTTAGAACCACAAAATCAAATCTGATTGTAGTTACCATTTTCACGGTAAACACCACCTCATTATCAGGAATATTAATTCTCACTTCGGCATTCAAATTCTCTTCAATCACTTGCTCATCAACTATTAGAACATCATCATCTTGCACTTCAACCTCATCACTCACAACTTCTTTTTTCTTGGAGGCACTTGCTTCACCACCTCTACTGCTCCTTGTGATTACCGCCATTGCATGCCCGATATCATTCCCACCTTTTGGGTTTACTACCGTGTCACTAGGTAGCGCCCCCTTAGGGCGAGTGTTCAAAGATTGCAAAATCTGTCCAAGTTGAACCTCCAAGTTTCGGATAGAAGTATTATGTGATGACAACTGGGCATCAAAGTCGGCGTTCTTTTTTATCATTTGCTCAAACATCATCTCAATCCTTCCCATCTCATTTTTTGACGAGCTAGGACCTTGGGACGGAAATGGAGGCGGGTTGTTTGGTTGTTGATACATCGGAGGCCTTTCAAAGACCGGCCCTCGATTCCCTTGGTTACCATTATTCCAACCCCCTTGGTTGTTGTTTCCTCCCCAGTTGCTCTGGTTGCCCCAATTCTGATTGTTGTTCCCTCAGTTTTTTGATTGTTGTTGTTACCACTGTTCCAATTTCCTTGTTGGTTTTGATTCCCCCAATTTCCTTGGGATCTCCACTGTTGTTGTTGATTCGGAGCATTGCGCTGTTGTCCTTGGTAGTTGTTCACATACTGGACTTCTTCACTTTGATCGTCATACCCATCATCTTGGTTGAAACCACTACTACCCTACTCATATTGATCCGGACTTCCTTGACTTTGTTGACCACTTTGTCGCCTCTTGTTGACCAACATGTTTACCCCTTCCATGTCATTCACTTGTCTTGGCGATTGAACTTGCTGCAATTGAGCTTTTGCCAACTGGTTCATTGTTGTAGTCAACTCTGCTATTGCTTGGCCGTGGTCATGGAGCTCTTTGTGCAGGTGAATGACTGTGGGATCACCTTGTGGCATATTAGCTCAGCTTTTCTGTTGGCCCAAATAAAGGTTAGTTTTGAAGACTGACAAAGGAACTCCGACATGCACCAGGTCCATGCCTCAGGTTCACAAAAACGGGTAGATTCAAGCATGTGGGATGCACGTGAAGGAGATAAGCTTAACTTGGTGTATTTAATATCTCCTGATTGAAAAGGTTGCATAATTGATAAGGAGAAGGAGTCCTTAATCAAAGAGAACACAAGTCAAGATAGGGAAGGAGTTAGAAGTTGAAATCAACTAGAACTCTTCCACCAAGGAAGAGTTGCATCAGAACTCTAGTTATTTCTTCATCTACTAACTCTATAAATTGTAGGATGTTCTCACATTAAACGTGTTGCACAAAAACGCAGAAGTTAAATGTGAATTGAGAGCAAAATAGCAAGGTTTTTTGCAAGCAGTTCATGTGTGATTCAAGTGTGCAAACCTGAAGCTATATGAACCAGATTGAAGAACCAGCTCCATAAAGAGTTTTATTTGTCTTTCTTTATTTCTAGTTCAATTGTAGTAGGTGTTTTTACTTTGTACCTTTCAGCTTTCACAGAAGCAATTGTAACAGGTACTTTGAGTATTCAAGTTAGAGTTAACTTAAAGTTGTCCAAACAGTTGAGGCTGTGTGCCACAACGGGATTAGAGTTAATCCTTAGGTTTACAAAGAATTTTTGTAAATGCTGTTTTGGCTCAGTGATTTTAGTGGAAGTTTGGGAAAATCCTACTGAGTAGTAGGTCGTGGATTTTTTCACCTTTTGAGCCAGGTGTTTTCCACGTAAAAATCTATGTGTTCTTTATTTTTTGTATTTATTATTCCACAAACAGCAGTAGTTGGAACACCTAGAAGAGTCAGGTCTTTCTATAGTTCAGATAAGCGAAAATTGGTACCACACAAATCACCCCCCCCTTGTGTGGTATTGACGTTTAGAAAATCTGTTGGTATCAGAGCTGGTTATCCTTGAAAAGACTAACACCTTAGGAAAAGATCAACATGAGTGCACCACCTGGAAACTGGGAAGGGCAATCCACTTTTAGGCCTCCACTTTTCAATGGTCAGTACTATTCTTGGTGGAAGAACAGGATGAGAGATCATATCATAGGAGAAGACTATGAACTCTGGGACATAGTCACTGATGGTCCTCTAGCAACTACAAAGAAGAATGCTGAAGGAGTGGATGTGGCAAATACTAGAGCTGACTGCACTACTGAAGATTTGAAGAAATGGGAGAAGAATGCCAAGGCCAAGAAATGGCTTGTGTGTGGACTGGGTCCAGACGAGTACAGCAGGATTCAAAGTTGTACTACTGCAAAGGAAATATGGAACACTTTATAAGTGGCTCATGAAGGAACTCCTCAAGTAAAGAGATCAAGAGGAACACTATTATATTCTCAATATGAGAATTTCAGTATGAAGGAATGAGAAACCATCCAAGAGATGTATACAAGGTTCACCACACTAACAAATGAACTTAAGTCTCTTGGAAAGGTTATTCTTGAAGAAGACAAAGTTGAGAAGATATTGACAAGGGTTCTGCCTATCTCTTGGGAAAGCAAAATCACAGCTATTCAAGAATCAAAGAACATTGCCACTCTTAAGTTGGATGAGCTAATTGTAAATCTCACTGCCTATGAACTTAGAAGGCAAACCATGAAGATGGATGCACCCAAGAAGGAAAGGACCTGGCATTCAGAATCATTGAAGGTGTTGATCTAGAGGAGGATGAAATGACCATGATCACAAAGGACTTCAAGAAGTACCTAATGAGAGGAAATGGTCCTTCAAGAAGTGGAAGCTACATCAAACCAAGGGTTCCTGAAAAACAAACCAATGAGGGGTATTACAAGTGTGGGAAGACTGATCACCATATCAAAAACTGCCCTCAATGGGAAATTGAATGGAAGAAGGAAAGAGCTGAACGAAGGAACAGGAAGAAGGAACAGGTTCATCCCAAGAAGAACAAAGGATCAACAAAGGCTATGGTTGCTGCTTGGGAAGAAAGCTCAGATGAGGACTCAGAGGGTGAAGATGGAGATGAACAAGCACTTATGGCAACTGGAGAATCCGATGAGGAATCAGAGGTAAGTATAATTCATCTCAAAGACAAGACTAAATTTTTGTCTAAAGAAAGGCTTTCTGAGTTACTCCTGGATTTCATTGATGAATCTGAGGATCTAAACAATGAAAATGAACAGCTATCTAAGGAGTGTGTGATTTTGAAAGCTAAGTGCAAAAATCTGGAACTTAGGGCTAGTGAAAGTGAAAGTAAAAATGCTGAGTTAAAGAACCGGGTTCATGAACTTGACACCACGTCCTAGAGCTTAGATCTGAAAATCTAAAATTGAAATTAGGAACTGGTTAAAAGAAAGCTGATCAGACACAACTCACTTTAGAAGAAAATGTAGGAAAAATGAAAGATGAGTTGTACAAAAGAGATGAGCAGATAAGAGTCCTTAAGGAGGATCTAAACAAGGTTAAGCACGAGCTAGACATAACCTTTAAATGGAATAGGTCCTCTGATGCACTTTCATGGCTACATGAACACTATAGTAGCAATAAGAGAGGACTTGGCTACGGGACCCCTGCACCTAAGTGGGATCCCAAAAGCAAGTACCTCACACTTCTTGAGAACATAATTTGCACACGCTGTAGTAAAACTGGTCACTATAAAAGTGAATGTATTGCAAAAGAAAAGGCTAGTCAAAAGAATAAAGAATTTGTTCAAGGGAAAAATAGGCTGCCAAGTTGGGCTAAAAAGAATATGATTCACCCTTTTGCCTATAGAAAGGGACCCAAACTAGTTTGGGTTCCTAAGACTAACCCCTGATTTCCTTTTGCGGGTCCAAGTGAAGAGGAGCAGCCAAATATGGTACATGGATAGTGGCTGTTCGAAGCATATGACAGGAAGCAAGAACCAGTTCCTTTCACTTGAGAACCTTAAAGGAGGTAATGTCTCCTTTGGAAATGGGAAGAAAGGTGAGATCATTGGGGTTGGAAAGGTAGGTAAGACTGATTCTTACTCTATTGAGAATGTCTACTTGATAGATGGCCTAAAGTACAGTGTAATCAGTGTATCACAATTATGTGATAAAGGTAATTTAGTAGCATTCACCACTACTAAATATTTTGTGATTAATCTTACCATTGACAAGATTGTTTTGCAGGGAAAAAGAGTTAACAATATTTACATTGTAGTTTTGTCCACACTTTCAGAAAATGAACTCACTTGCTTAAGTGTGTTGGACAATGATCCCCTCCTTTGGCACAAGAGAGTTGGACATGCAAGTCTGATTCAACTCAACAAATTAGTCTCTAAGGATCTGGTGATAGGGCTGCCTAACATCAAGTTCAAAGAAGACAAAGTTTGTGAGGCTTGTGCAAGGGGGAAGCAGGTAAGATCCTCTTTTAAATTCAAGAAAGTGGTAAGCACCACCAGAATGAAACTGGTCCATATGGATCTCTATGGTCCACTGAGAACATTAAGCAGAGGTGGTAAAAGATATGTGATGGTGCTTGTTGATGATTACTCTAGGTTTACTTGAACATTATTTTTAACATCTAAAGATGAAGCATCTGACATATTTACTTCTTTTGTTAGAAAAACTCAGAAAACAACTAGGTAATCAATTTGCATCAATTATGTCTACCATGGAACTGAATTGAAAATGCTAAGTTTGCTGAATTTTTGCATGCTACATCATAAATAGTTGCATGACTAGATCTCTTGTTAAGAAGATTCCCTATGAGTCACTTAAAGGGAGAAAGATAAATATATCCCATCTTAAGGCATTTATATGCAAGTGCTTTGTGCACAATAATGGCAAAGACTCCCTAGGTAAGTATGATCCCAGAAGTGATGAGGGAGTATTCTTGGGATCTTCTTCACATGGTAAAGCTTATAAGATATACAATAAAAGAACTATGTGTGTAGAAAAAATGTATATGTTATTTAAAACTAACATTCTTTCTGATAAGCTGGAACATGAAGGTGAAGCAATTGGGCTGGTAAGAAATTTAAATGATATCGCAGCCCAGACTGAAGCTGCAACAGAAGAAGGAACGTGTGATTCTACCCAAGGCAACATGACAGGGGGAACTGACTAGAGAGGAACTGATCCTCAAACCTCTAGGGAACTTGTCCATGAACCTATTCCTCAGTAACAAAACCAGGAAGGAACATCCAAAGAAATTGACACTCCTATTGCAACATCCACAAAATTGGCTATAGATGAACCTGGTTCATCTGTTTATCAGAAGTTGCATAGGGGAATGATTGGTTCTCTTTTATATCTCACTACTAGCAGAACTGACATTGTGTGCAGTGTAGGTCTTTGTGCTCGATTTCAGGTTTTCTAGTTGATAGGAAGAGCAACCCAGGTATGGCACACTTCCTTGGTTCATGTCTTGTGTCATAGGCTACCAAAAAGGCAAAATTCAATGGCCTTATCTACTGCTGAAGCTGAGTATGTTGTTGCTACTTCATAGTGTGCTCAATTGTTGTGGATCAAACAACAATTATTGAACTTTGGAATTGATGTGATTGCATCCCTATCTTTTTGTGATAACACTAGTGCTATTAGTATGACAAAGAAACCAGTTCATCATAGTAGAACTAAGCACATAGATGTTAGGCACCATTTTTTGATGGACAACTATGAGAAAGGCTTGATCACTATGGAGTTTTGTGCTACTGACAAGCAAATTGCTGACATATTCACAAAAGCCTTAGGTAGAGATCACTTTGAGAGGAACAGGTTGGAATTAGGGATGATTAAGATCACCTAAAAGGACCAGTTCAAGGTTAAACGAAAAAAAATAAATGAAAAAAAAAATTGAAAAAAATTTGGTTAGAAAGTTTGTAAATTGTGTATAATTAGATTAAATCTTGCTCAGTCTCATACTTTTCATAGTATACTCTTGTGCCATGTTCTAAAATGACTCATTAATCTCTAATGATATTTTCTCTATTTTGGCAAATTTAGACTTACACAAGAGAATTTTCAATGAAGAACCTGGTTCATCAAGATAACACGGTATGTTTTCTACACTCTGCATAATTTGAAATAACTATATTTGGATCATGAGCAGAGTCCTACCAAATACCAAACTCCTTTTGGACTTATCCGTTACAAGTGAACCAGTCCTATTCAAAAGAGTTCCAACCGAATGGAAGTATCTATATTCTAGGGATACACTCCAACGTCTCTTCAAAACTGAATTTCAGTTTAATTAAACTTCGAAGAGTCTGAAAAGCTATAGTTACCCCATCAATTATTCCCCTGTATATTGATCAGCTTTAGTGTATTCCTTACTTCATCTCTCTCAAGCGGTTAAAAAACTCTCATTCTTCTTTCATCTTCCAAACACAATCTAATTCTCTTCTCTTCCATACCCTAGCCTAGATATGTCGAACACCTCTGAAATCCTTCATCACCGCCACAGGAAACCACTTCCACACCTTCTACAACACCAATCTCTAAGAAAAGATGATGGCTCGTAAGATTGTCGCTTAAGGAGAGCAGATCAAGAAAATAAACAAGCAATTGAAAGCAGGTAGGGAAGAAGATTCCCAGAAATCTGAAGATTCATTTAAGTCTGCTACTAAGGGGGAAGAAAGTAGGTATACCGAAACTGAACAGGTATCTTCTGATTCTAAAATTACTCCTGAGACAATTTTTGAAGTGGCTGCAAAATTAGAGAATATATTTGTACTGGTAGGATCTATAGCAGGCGTTGAGACTACAGAATCTGGAAAAGTTGGTGGTAAAAATAAAAAAAAAGGGAAAAAGAAAAAAGAGAGCAAGGGTGCTAGGAGTGCTGTGAGGGGAAAGGGTAAAAGAGTGGTTGATTCTTCACCCACTCCTGTTGGTCGAACAAAAGAAACTGGTGCAATGGTTGTTTGGGGAGAGGAATTTACTGAAATAGAAGAGAGTGTGAGCAAAACAGGGGGAAGTGGGAAGCTGCTGAGGGGTAGGTTCAACTTGAGAAATATAGATGAACATGTTCCATCTGAACAGGAAACCTTCTTGGACCTACTGATAGGGTTATCAATGGCACCAAAACTCATGCCATTCCCTATGGTTTCATTCTCACAACTGTGCTTGCACATTTCAAGGTACCTATGAAGAAGTGAGGTTAATACTCTGCTTGCTTGCGATTATGAAGTCAATGTCATTCTTAACGAACCTAGTTCATCTAAAAAGACACCTATCAATAGCAAAGTTAGAGTCTTGGTACAGGAGAGTGAGGCAAAGGATATTGAGATAGCAAGGCTGAAGACACGATTGGTTGAGGTAGAATCTGAGAGAGATGTTCTCAGAACTGAACTTGCAAGGGAAAAGGAGAAGAATGATGGAATTCTTCAAGACATGCTGAAACTTCTCCAAGCAAATAACCCAGCCCCTACATCTTCCAAGCCTTAAATCCTAGCCTAGTGTAGATCAACCTGTAACCCAGTTCGGGACATTTTATTTCTTTTGCTCATGTTTTCAGTATTATTATTTCTTCTTATGCTTTGTGGTAGAATCTTATCAATCATCAATGAAATTCACTGTTTTTGCTCTAACTGTTTGTTCATATTTCCTTGATGGTTAAAATTCTTAGCTTGCTCTATGATGATTAATCCATGATTGCATTTGAAGTAGCCCCAGTGGCCATGCGTAAGCTTTAAAATCTGGTTATCTCACATTTTTTATGCAACATTTCGATGATGCCAAAAGGGGGAAAAAGGTTGTGCTTTAAACAAGTGATGTTTACACTTTGAACAGTGATGTTTATAACCTAATGTACCTGGTCCTTGATGATAAGTGATATAAAGGAATCTAACATTTTGTTGATATTTGAGCTGAGTTCTGGCAGGGCCTAAGTGTATGAAAAGCACAGTGTTTGTCATCATCAAAAAGGGGGAATTTGTTGGCCCAAGTAAAGGTTAGTTTTGAAGACTGACAAAGGAACTCCGACATGAACCAGGTCCATCCAGTGGTCCATCCCTCAGGTTCACAAAAACGGGCAGATTCAAGCATGTGGGATGCACGTGAAGGAGATAAGCTTAACTTGGTGTATCTAATATCTCCTGATCGAAAAGGTTGCATAATTGATAAGGAGAAGGAGTCATTAATCAAAGAGAACACAAGTCAAGATAGGGAAGGAGTTAGAAGTTGAAATCAACTAGAACTCTTCCACCAAGGAAGAGTTGCATCAGAACTCTAGTTATTTCTTCATCTACTAACTCTATAAATTGCAGGATGTTCTCACATTAAATGTGTTGCACAAAAACGAAGAAGTAATACCTGAATTGGGAGCAAAATAGCAAGGCTTTTTGCAAGCAGTGGTGTGTGATTCAAGTGTGCAAACCAGAAGCTACATGAACCAGATTGAAGAACCAGCTCCATAAAGAGTTTTATGTGTCTTTTTTTATTTCTAGTACAATTGTAGTAGGTGTTTCATATTGTACCTTTCAGCTTTATCTAGAAGCAATTGTAATAGGTATTTTGAGTATTCAAGTTAGAGTTAACTTGAAGTGTCACGACCCTAGTTCACCAACCGTGAACATGTCATGACGGCACCTGGTCCCCATGACCAGGTAAGCCTAACATTTGCCGAAATATAATAATTGCGAAAAAATAGAGAAAATCAAATCAAATATCTAAAGGAAATTGTACTGAATGCCGCATGGCAAGTACAACTCAATATCACAAGTCTAAAACAATCCCAAAACCCGAAAACTCACAAATCACAAGCTAAGGGATACATAAGAGGCTCTGACTGAAGAATATCTATACAAAGGAGAAATGCTGAAAGAGCTATACTTATTACAGAAAACTGGAAAGGGACTCCTCGGTCTGCGGACGTAGAAAATATACCTCAAAGTCTCTACCGATACGCCTCCTCCCAAGGCTGACAGAACTGAGTGGGAGTACCTGTATCTGCACAACAAAAATTTGCAGAAGAGTTGCATGAGCACACCACGGCGGTGCCCAGTAAGTACCAAGACTAACCCCGGTGGAGTAGTGACGAGGAACAGTCGAGGCACCTACCGGTTAATAGACAGTATAATCATAGGAATAATGGAAAACGACATATAATTGGGTAAAGACTGCATGAATGACCCAAAATGCTACCACTCACAATAAGGGGAAAATACAACAAGTAACAACGAGAATATAATAAATGATGATACGAATGACGGTAAAATCACAATCCAATCCTAAAGTCATAGCACAGCGAGGAGAAAACAAGTCAATAACTCATATCCTACAATGATGCTCACAAAGGTCTTATCCAACGCTTTCCACAATTTCACCAAGTCTCAGACAAACCATAACTCACGAAGACACGGCATCTGAAACCTAACACTTGGCACCCTGTGCCCCATCAATCTCATGGTCACGCTGACAACTAACTGGCTAGCTAGGGCCGCTCTCACAAACATAATGGATAACCAGGGCGTACCTCCACCCTTTAGAAAAAATCAGGAGGAAATCACCTCTAATAGGAGTATTTAGCTACGTGTATGCCTGTGTAGATGTTCTCTAACAAGACTCTACCAGCTAGTAAGCATGCAAGGGAAAACGGACCGCTCGTACGATATTACCTCACAACTTCCAAGCGATAAAGCTCATACAGGTAAGCAACCCACAATCACAATATTAAACAAATAAGAATGCCTCCACAGGCCGTCACAATTCTTTACAATCAACCCCTGACATAGCCCACCTTATTACGCCATGTGTGCAATTAGTAACATAATAAGCACCGCCTTATTTCACCACACGTGCATCACAATGTTCCCACCTTATTCCACCACATGCGCAACCCACATATAAGCATATAGCATATCCCGCCTTATTACGCCGCATGTGCAAAACATCAATGACAACAATAGCACGGCAAAGACCTCGTGCATCACAGTATCAACAACTGCACGGCAGAAACCTCGTGCATCACAATATCAACAACCGCACGGCAGAAACCTCGTGCATCACAATATCAACAACTGCACGGCAGAAACCTCGTGCATCACAATATCAACAACCGCACGGCAAAAACCTCGTGCATCACAATATCAACAACTGCACGGCAGAAACCTCGTGCATCACAATATCAACAACCGCACGGCAGAAACCTCGTGCCTCACAATATCAACAAATGACAATATATATATACAGGAACAAAGCAGGAGAATCAACTCAAGAGATTTCGTTCACCAAAAGAAGGTACAACTAACGTACAAGGGATAACTGTAACAGGGAAATACTAAGCGCGATAAGAACAGCTCAACAAGGGAGAGATAATACGAAATAACGCTTCCATAATACTCAGTTCTACAACAAGGAAGTTAAAATGAATCAAATAATTACAATTAAGAAAGTATCCACTAAACATAGGATATCTAACTTCTTTCCAATTAAGGCCAATTAATTACACGAGAGATAGAAATAATGCTTCCCAGATAAAGACAAGCAGTTAGGAATGATAATGTGACTATAGAAGGGTAAATGCCTACAGTTAAACAAGTAAAAGTCAATTAGGCAACAAGAATAACCAAAAAGGGCAAATAATTCCAAGTAAGTCATGTAGAGGTGAAACTAATAACATGGAGCTCAATCGTACCAAGGACAACTTCATATTCAGTGATTATAAGGATCTAAGAGCCTAAAAGGGGCAATTTTTCACAAATAAATCCGAGCACGCACTCGTCACCTCCCATACAAGGAATACAATCAACAAAGAAGACTCAAGTCCTAAGGGGAAGTCCCCCACACAAGGTTAGGCAAGATACTTACCTCGAACCGGCTAAAATCAACTAGCAACCACGTTCTTGCCACGAGTATCCGACTCCAAATGGCCCAAATCTATTCAATTCAATTACATAACGTAAATAATATTGCAACAACTGATTCCACTATAAAAATTAAAGCTAGGGCGCGAAAATAGGTAAAATGACCAAAACACCCCTCCAGCCAACGTCTCGGAATCGAATAATTTTCACATTTTCAGAACCCTCGTACACTCACGAGTCTAACCATATAAAAATCTCCCAAATCGGAGTTCAAATGCTCACTCAAAATCCCAAAGTTTGGCCTAAGAAGTTCTAACCAAATTCCTCCAATTTTAGTCCCAAATTCAAATTTTAATGATGGATTTAACTATAAAATAATGAAATATAACTAGAAGGGATTAAGAAACTTTACCCAATAAATCTTCTCTTCAAAACCCACTCAAAATCGCCCTCTCCCGAGCTCTCAATTGATTTTGTAACTTATGAACTCAAACCCTCGACATTTCAATTTCTGCCTAGGGATTTCCGCTTCTGCGGACAAGGGACCACTTCTGCGATCCCGCATATGCGGAAAAACAACCGCTTCTGCGGTTTTCACTTAATGGACCAGAGTCCGCTTCTGCGGACACATAACGCTCCTGCGGTTCCGCTTCTGCGGAATAGCGACCGCTTCTGCGGTTCCTGAGAGGGAGGGCTAATCTCGCTTCTGCGATGACCAAGGCTGCTTCTGCGGTTCCCAAGCCGCAGAAGCGGAAAGATACCAGAAGCAGCAGTGCTGCTATTTCTTAACTTCCAAAACTCTTCCGTTAACCACCCGAAATCATCCCGAGGCCCCCGGGACCTCAACCAAAAGTACCAATACCACCTAATACCTTATTCAAACTTGTACCAATCTTGAAAACACCTAAACAACGCCGGAAACCCGAATTAATCAAAGATTCAAGCCTAAGAACTTCAAATTCCAACCAAACACGCTTTCGATCAATAACCTACCCGAACCTCGTCGGAATGACCTAAAATTTTGCACACACATCCAAATGACATGACGGAACTACTGTAACTTCCGGAATTCCAATCCGACCCTCGGATCAAAAACTCACTATCGGACCAGAAACTTCAAAAATTCAAACTTCGGCATTTCAAGCCTAAATGAGCTACGGACTTCCAAAATACATTCCGAACACGCTCCCAACCCCGAAATCACCTAACGGAGCTAACAGAACCATCGGATGTCCATTCCGAGGTCGTCTTCACACTATTCCGACTATTGACCACTTTTCAACACTTAAGCTCTCATTTAGGGGACTAAGTGTCCCAAAACTCTCCAAAACTCAACACCGAACGTCCCGGCAAACCAAAATAGCAGAAATGAACTTAGGGGAAACAGTTAATGGGGGATCGGGGCGTGAATTATAAAAACGACCGGTCGGGTCGTTACATCCTCCCACACTTAAACATTCGTTCGTCCTCGAACGAGCATAGAGAACATACCTGAAGTCTTCACGTCACTGAGTGCGCACTTCCAACATACACCCACGGGTGATCCCATGTCACCCCAATCCACTTAAGCCTGACGACACCATCTCAACTGAAATTTAACCTTTCTAACAATACCAATAGGCCTTCAAGCCAGAATTCTCACCTTCCATCTGTTTCCAAAAGACCCGATCCTAAATCCATATCCGGTGTTTGTCTCAACCAGCTATTTCAATACAAGCCAACACACACAGGGTACAACCACGCAACATGACATATCACCCATAGGCCCACAATACCATTTCTGATAGCAATACTTGCCTGAGATCAAATCCGTACCGGCCATAAGCCTCATATTCAACAGAAACTCTTTTCAAACCTTCACAACACTGGCGATGATACAATAACCACGAAAACCGTATAACAAAACACCCGAATAACCAAATCTCAGCCAACACCAATGGGTACACACCCCACAAGATAAAACTCAAGAAGCATAGAACGGAAATGATTGAATATGAGAAAAGAAACACATAAGGAACTAACAAACAAATCAAACTAGCACAGATTCTTCTAAAACACAAATCGACAAAACATCTAACAAGAAAGAATGAAAGCATATAAAAGACTCACAATGATCTTATACTGATATAACTTCTCACCGCAGTACACCACCCGGTCTCAACATATCAAATCACCTGAAATCACGAGGGTCCCGCCCTCATTACTGAATCACAAGTAGGGCACACATCAACCCATCTAGAGACTCTCACTAGATCAATTCCGTCTACAATTACAACACAGGCTGGCTCCCACACCGGTGGAGCATAGAAATCACAGCTCGTAACCATGAATACTCAGAGATCACATCAAACCTACCGAAACAGACAACATGAATTTACTACTAGCCTCATAACTCTCGACAACAGCTAGGAACGGACGATAGACACGGCTATCACTCATAGAACCTCCCAACAGAATAATCACGTAGACAGAGTACAATCATGAAACGCACTCACAAATGGAACAACAAATAAGGGAACTCACCCCGATAAGCAGAACTGTGGTGAACTACAGATAGTGCCCCTCTATAACAAACCGAATCTGTACCTGAATGACATTCAACTGGCGCACCAGCCTCAAGCCTACTATATGAAACACATCAACGAGCTGGGCCTCCCCCTCTTGGGCGTCCTCTACCTGCCTGAATACCTCGCTGGGACACACCGGTCCGAACTCTGGGACAATCTCTCATCATGTGGCTAGTATCTCCACACTCAAAGCACCCTCTCTGCTGGCGATGCGGTGGGAACTGTGCGATGCGGGTACTCTGAGACCTATGAGCACCTGAATCACCATGCAAAGCCTGAAGCGCGAACTGAACTGGCTGACCCGCAAAACCTCTACCATGACGCACCCTGCCTCCAAAATAAGGACCGGTATACCTCCCCGGTCTACGAGGCCTCCTCCCTCCTCAAGCTCTCTCTCCTAACCTCGGCTGCTCTCTCTCTCATGACCCTGCCTGCCCTCTATCTCTCTAGCATGCATACCCTTTATCCTCCTAGCAATATTCACCACCTACTGATACGGAATATCAATCTCCAACTCACGGGCCATGCTGGACCTGATGCTAGGAATGAGCCTCTCAATGAACCTACGAACCGTCTCGCGAACAGTAGAAACCAAAGCAGAGGCATGTCTAGCCAAACTGGTGTAACGGACAACATACTCCGAGACGGTCATAACACCCTGGCGCAAATGCTCAAACTCCGCGCGCCATGCATCCCTGAGGCTCTGAGGAACAAACTCTCTCAGAAACACATCTGAAAACTGAGTCCAAGTCAGTGAAGCTGCCTCATCTGGACTGTCTAACTCATAGGTGCGCCACCAATGATAGGCGGCTCCTCGAAGCTGAAAAGTAGTGAAAGAAACCCCGCTCGATCCCGAGATACCCATAGTACGGAGAATACGGTAACACTCATCAAGAAACCCCAAGGTATCGTATGATGCTAATCCACTGAACACCGGAGGATCATACTTCTTGAACCTCTCTAGTCTCATCTGCTCCTGCTCGGAAGCCGCTGCCATGCCCTCGGGCTGAACTGGTGCCGTAGGCGGCGCAGGGATAATCTCTGGGACCTGCTCAACATGCGCTCTCTGCTTAGGAGTGCGGGCGGCGGGAGTCTGTGCCCCTCCCCCGGCCTGGGATGTGGCTGCAGCAAGGGGAAGCAATCCTGCCTGAGCCAAAGTGGTGTAGATACTCATGAACTGTGCCAAAGTCTCCTAAAGGACTGGAGTAGTAATAGTAGTAGGCGTGTCAGGTGCCTGGGCTCCGCCTGGATATGTTGGTGGTACCTCGGCGGCAGCTCGCGCAGGTGCTCTCGCTGCACCACGTGCGCGTCCTTGAACTCTACCCCGGCCCCGACCTCCGACGGCTGCAGCAGGGGGCGCAGGTGCCTGATCACCTCGGGTAGTACGTGTCCTCACCATCTGTGAGAGAGTAGAAGACAGAGGTTTAGGATTGTAGATGTCAAAAATCTCGCACGACAGGGAAATCAAATGAAGTGGAAATTTTCCTAACGGTTACATAGCCTCCCGTAGATAAGTACAGACGTCTCCCTACCGATCCACGAGACTCTAATAAACCGGCTTGTGATCTGTGACTCCTATGAACCTAGAGCTCCGATACCAACTTGTCACGACCCTAGTTCACCAACTGTGAATATGTCATGACGGCACCTTGTCCCCATGACCAGGTAAGCCTAACATTTTCCGAAATATAATAATTGCGAAAAAATAGAGAAAATCAAATCAAATATCTAAAGGAAACTGTACTGAATGCCGCATGGCAAGCACAACTCAATATCACAAGTCTAAAACAATCCCAAAACCCGGAAACTCACAAATCACAAGCTAAGGGATACATAAGAGGCTCTGACTCAAGAATATCTATACAAAGGAGAAATGCCGAAAGAGCTATACTTATTACAGAAAACTGGAAAGGGACTCCTCGGTCTGCGGACGTAGTAGATATACCTCAAAGTCTCTACCGATACGCCTCCTTCCAAGGCTGACAGAACTGAGTGGGAGTACCTGTATCTGCACAACAAAAATGTGCAGAAGAGTTGCATGAGCACACCACGGCGGTGCCCAGTAAGTACCAAGACTAACCCCGGTGGAGTAGTGACGAGGAACAGTCGAGGCACCGACCGGTTAATAGACAGTATAATCATAGGAATAATGGAAAACGACATATAATTGGGTAAAGACTGCATGAATGACCCAAAATGCTACCACTCACAATAAGGGGAAAATACAACAAGTAACAACGAGAATATAATAAATGATGATACGAATGACGGTAAAATCACAATCCAATCCTAAAGTCATAACACAGCGAGGAGAAAACAAGTCAATAACTCATATCCTACAATGATGCTCACAAAGGTCTTATCCAACTCTTTCCACAATTTCACCAAGTCTCAGACAAACCATAATTCACGAAGATACGGCATCTGAAACCTAACACTTGGCACCCTGTGCCCCATCAATCTCATGGTCACGCTGACAAAGAACTGGCTAGCTAGGGCCGCTCTCACAAACATAATGGATAACCGGGGCGTACCTCCACCCTTTATCAAAAATCAGGAGGAAATCACCTCTAATAGGAGTATTTAGCTACGTGTATGCCTATGCAGATATTCTCTAACAAGACTCTACAAGCTAGTAAGCATGCAAGGGAGAACGGACCGCTCGTACGATATTACCTCACAACTTCCAAGCGATAAAGCTCATACAGGTAAGCAACCCACAATCACAATATTAAACAAATAAGAATGCCTCCACAGGCCGTCACAATTCTTTACAATCAACCCCTGACATTGCCCACCTTATTCCGGCACATGCGCAACACACATATAAGCATATAGCATATCCCGCCTTATTACGCCGCATGTGCAAAACATCAATGACAACAATAGCACGGCAAAGACCTCGTGCATCACAGTATCAACAACTGCACGGCAGAAACCTCGTGCATCACAATATCAACAACTACACGGCAGAAACCTCGTGCATCACAATATCAACAACCGCACGGCAGAAACCTCGTGCATCATAATATCAACAACCGCACGGCAATTTTCCACAAATAAATCCGAGCACGCACTTGTCACCTCGCGTACAAGGAATACAATCAACAAAGAAGACTCAAGTCCTAAGGGGAAGTCCCCCCACACAAGGTTAGGCAAGATACTTACCTCGAACCGGCTAAAATCAACTAGCAACCACGTTCTTGCCACGAGTATCCGACACCAAATGGCCTAAATCTATTCAATTCAATTACATAACGTAAATAATATTGCAACAACTGATTCCACTATAAAAATTAAAGCTAGGGCGCGAAAATAGGTAAAATGACCAAAATGCCCCTCCAGCCAACATCTCGGAATCGAATAATTTTCACATTTTCAGAACCCTCGTACACTCACGAGTCTAACCATATAAAAATCTCCCAAATCGGAGGTTAAATGCTCACTCAAAATCCCAAAGTTTGGCCTAAGAAGTTCTAACCAAATTCCTCCAATTTTAGTCCCAAATTCGAATTTTAATGATGGATTTAACTACAAAATAATGAAATATAACTAGAAGGGATTAAGAAACGTTACCCAATAAATCTTCTCTTCGAAACCCACTCAAAATCGCCCTCTCCCGAGCTCTCAATTGATTTTGTAACTTATGAACTCAAACCCTCGACATTTCTATTTTTGCCCAGGGATTTCCGCTTCTGCGGTCCCGCATATGCGGAAAAACAACCGCTTCTGCGGTTTTCACTTAATGGACCAGAGTCCGCTTCTACGGACACATAACGCTCCTGCGGTTCCGCTTCTGCGGAATAGCGACCGCTTCTGCGGTTCCTGGAGGGAGGGCTAATCTCGCTTCTGCGACGACCAAGGCCGCTTCTGCGGCTCCGCTTCTGCGGTTCCCAAGCTGCATAAGCGGAAAGATACCAGAAGCAGCAGTGCTGCTATTTCTCAACTTCCAAAACTCTTCCGTTAACCACCCGAAATCATCCCGAGGCCCCCGGGACCTCATCCAAAAGTACCAATACCACCTAATACCTTATTGAAACTTGTACCAATCTTGAAAACACCTAAACAATGCTGGAAACCCGAATTAATCAAAGATTCAAGCCTAAGAACTTCAAATTCCAACCAAACACGCTTTCGATCAAAAACCTACCCGAACCTCGACCGAATGACCTAAAATTTTGCACACACATCCCAAATGACATGACGGAACTACTGTAACTTCCGGAATTCCAATCCGACCCTCGGATCAAAAACTCACTATCGGACCGGAAACTTCAAAAATTCAAACTTCGGCATTTCAAGCCTAAATGAGCTACGGACTTCCAAAATACATTCCGAACACGCTCCCAACCCCGAAATCACCTAACGGAGCTAACAGAACCATCGGATTTCCATTCTGAGGTCGTCTTCACACTATTCCGACTATGGACCACTTTTCAACACTTAAGCTCTCATTTAGGGGACTAAGTGTCCCAAAACTCTCCGAAACTCAACACCGAACGTCCCGGCAAACCAAAATAGCAGAAATGAACTTAGGGGAAACAGTTAATGGGGGATCGGGGCGTGAATTCTAAAAACGACCGGTCGGGTCGTTACATGAAGTTGTCGCAACTGTTAGAGGCTGGTTGCTACAACGGGATTAGAGTTAATCCTTAGGTTTACAAGAGTTTTGTAAATGCTATTTTGGCTCAGTGATTTTAGTGGAAGTTTGGGAAAATCCTACTGAGTAGTAGGTCGTGGTTTTTTTCACCTTTTGAGCCAGGTGTTTTCCACGTAAAAATCTCTGTGTTCTTTATTTTCTGTATTTATTATTCCGCAAACAGCAGTAGTTAGTACATCTAGAAGAATCAGGTTCTTCTAGAGCGAAAATTGGGTACCACACAAATCAACCCCCCCCCCCCCTTTTGTGTGGTATTGACGTTTAGAACGTCAGGGGTTTTTATCTAGCTATACTATAATAGAAACCTATTTACCACCTTTATTTAGGTTCCTTATTAATTACTTTGTATATTTATATTTACTAGTTATATACAAAACTATAAAAAAGAAGAAATTGAAGATCCCTTAAATTAGCCTATCAGTTGCATGGCACTCAACCCCCATTTCCATGAATTCCTCCTACATTTAAGATTCTTTTCTTTTCCAAAGGATTACAAAAATATTTTTTCTCTTTCTTAACTATTACCCAAAATTATCCTTACCTATAGTAAGAAATCTCGCTTACTAAAATCTTGCTTACCCAAAGTTATCCCCGCCCAAAATTTCAGATTCTTTTCCTCTTCCAATGCTTTGGAATTTAATTTCTCTCTTTTTTATTAATCACCCAAAATCTCTATTTCTTATTGATACAGTATGATGAAATTCGAAATATTGCTCTAGAATCAAGTTGTGTGTAAGTTTTGAATCTTGTTTTCTTTCTTTCTAAAATCTTTATTGTATGTGACTTGCATATGATACATCATTACCCAAAATAATACTCGATACAATACTAATACAATTATAATACGATTATATTAAATTTTTAGTGTAGAGTTGTGATTGACACTTGAAGAAGATGAAGTTCACAATTGTGTCACAATTTTTCAAACATGTATCACTATTGTATTATAATTGTATATGTATCATAATTGTTGCAGGAATTGTATTATAAATTTATAATAATTGTATATTCATTGTATATTATTACGAGCAGTTGTGTATTCGTGACGAATTTCCCAGTTTGTATCACAAGTATGATAATTGTATATTAATTTATTAATATACTGGATACAAGTTAGATACAATTGTGATATAAGTATGATACATTTATGTTTTAGACATTGATGTATCTTATAAAATTCAAATACAATTATGATACAGTTCTCATACAATTATCATATAAAATTCAGAATATTTTTTAATAATATAAAGCTGTTGGTAATGGTGGAAAGAGAGAAGATGGAGATTCTGGGTGTAGATTAAGGTATTTTGATGTTAAAAAAAAGGAGAGAGAGGATGAGAGGGAAAAAAAGGAAAAGATATAATTGAATCCCTTAATTGAAGGTATTAATAATGGAGCAGGAGTCTTTTAAGAAGCAATATATATACATTTTGTAAGAAAAACCTAGATACTTATTATAAACATCAAAACATAGAGAACATAGGTAAATAAGTTTCTAATATAGTATAGCTAGGTAAAAATTCCAATCCAATTGAGGCCAATTACCATGGGCCGGATAAATTGGACTTTGAATGCTTGTACGTGGAATTTTTATGGGGCATTTGCATCTATACCCGTTTTTTGTGTCACGTTTTAACTTATGCCCGCTTTGCAAAAAAAATTGCAAGCGTACTCGCTTTTTCGCATAACTTCAGCATACGAGGCTGAAGTAGCAAAGGCAATCACGCAAAACTACAGCATTCTAGTAGCCGGGCCTGAAGTTCAGCTCTAGAGCTGAAGTTTTTGTTTTGTAACTGGCAAACTTCAGCTCTAAAGCTGATGTTTTTATTTTGTAACTGGCAGCTGAAGTTTTTGTTTTGTAACTGGGGAACTTCAGCTCTAGAGCTGAAGTTTTTGTCTTTGTAACTGGGGAACTTCAGCTCTAGAGCTGAAGTTTTTGTTTTGTAACTGGGGAACTTCAGCTCTAGAGCTGAAGTTTTTGTTTTGTAACTGGGCCTTCAGCTCTAGAGCTGAAGTTTTTGTCTTTGTAACTAGGGAACTTCAGCTCTAGAGCTGAAGTTTTTGTTCTATATTTGATTAACTTCAGCATGTTTTATGCTATCTGATCCAAACTCTTCTTTCTTTTGTCCAATATGTACGCAGTATACAAGGTATCCGTAGTTTTCACTCACGTTTAAGTTTGTCAACGCATTGGTCTCACCATCTTCGGGAATTAATC
Source organism: Nicotiana attenuata (assembly GCF_001879085.1). Taxonomy (NCBI): domain Eukaryota; kingdom Viridiplantae; phylum Streptophyta; class Magnoliopsida; order Solanales; family Solanaceae; genus Nicotiana; species Nicotiana attenuata. The sequence goes on from NW_017670319.1 coordinate 78,866, forward strand.
CTAGAGGAATCGAATAATTCTGTCGAGACAACAACACAGAGCATAGCAGTTTGCTGGATTCAAATAACACAATTGTATTGTGTTGAAGCCTGCAAAACTAACATGTGTGAGTGAAGTGGTGATTAACCGAGACAAAATATATAACTTTAAGTAGTAAGAATTGGCACTCAATATTCTGACTGATATGAAAAACGACAAATGTTAAAACTGTTATCACTTAGAGGCATATTTTTCCAGAGGATCGTTGTAGAAGAAGAAAGAAGAATACGAAGGAGGAGAAGGAGTAGGAGAAAGAGAGCTGAAGTTGTTTAAAAAGTGGGTACAAGTTAAAAGTTTTTTAAAAAATGGGTATAGGTTAAATGGGGGCGACCAAATATTGCGCCCCGTGCAATTTTTACAGTTTTTATGGATGCCTCAACCTCGTAGTTGCTACTTTGATATAAGCCTGTTAATACTCGGCCCAGATCACAAAAGGAAGTTTTATACGGTCAGACTTTTCTATAATAAGCCATCATATAAATCAACATTGTACTATAAAAGTCAAATTTTTTCGAAATTGATCTTTTTTTGTATATTGTACTTATAATAATTTTTTTCCTATAAGTGGAAGGATGCATTTCTGGTGGAAAAAGTGATGTTGATAAAAACAATGTATTTTCTGATAAAAACAGCACGTCTGATAAAAAAAGCTGTTGCTGCCCAGGATCGAACTGGGGACCTTCAGTGTGTAAGACTGACGTGATAACCACTACACCACAGCAACGGGCTGTCTGTAACTACTGCGCAAAAATATTTATCTCGATCAACCGTCATTAAGTTTTCACAATTGTCGAGTACTAATAATCACTGGTTTAACTGAATCTGGAGAATTATATTCTTGACACAAATTCCTTATATATAAATGGATGTTTTGCAGCTTAATTTAGTGTTCATGTACACGGTTGGAGTCCAGGAAATAGAATTGACTCAATATATATAATTAAATTTTATGAGTTCTGAAGTGATTGAACGAAATTAAAAATTGATTCAATATTGAATCTCAGATCTCCATAAATACTAAAATAATTTATGCGTTCTTTTATCTTCTCAAACAACTATCACAAGTTTACAATAATAACGTGACAAAATGCTCGTTTTCAAACATAAAGTACAACAAGTTACTGCATGCAATTGCCAAAATATTATGCTAAATCAATTAACTCAAACCATAATCCAGATCCTTGGAACTTTTGTTCAATGATATGATCTAGTTTTTCTATCTATCTCAGTCGTGAAATAATTCTTCCGGTCTCCAACTTCCCCTCGGCGAAAAAATGCTTTAATTTCCTCTCCAGTTGACAATTTCTCATTCTTTTTCACCTCCAAGTTGCTCAAATTCTCAAAGCTACACATTCTTAAGATTTCATCCACCACTCCACATTTTTCTTCATCTATAGAGAATGAACATTCCAAGAATTCAGCTAATCGTTTCAGTTGAATCTCGGGTTGTTCCTGTTAGGACCGAAAAAACCAGGTGTCATGCAGAAGCTAGTAAAGCAAACCTTGAACGACGATAAATCCAACAACAAAAGAGAAATCTACCAAAAGAGACACAAACATTTAACGTGGTTCGGTCAACTGACCTACGTCCACAACGGAGATGAGCAATCCACTATAATAAAAGAGAGTACAAAATATCGAGAGAACAACCTTACGAAGAGGCAAACACAAGTGACACACTTGTCCCGTAAAGTTCTCCCCCTAAACACGACTCTCAAACCCCATATGGCTACATTATGGATGCTAGTGAATTTGAAGGAAGGATCCTCAATTTATAGAAGTCCAAACCTTTTCCTACAAGAAAAAGGACTAGCCAAATATAGGAGATTTGTAATTTCCTTTTACAAAAAGGAAAACTCAATTAAGGTAATTATATTGCGCTTTTCGTTCAAGAGATAGGAAAACCAAATATGGTAAGAAAATTATGGCAAACACCTAACAATTCTCCCCCTTGGCCTGAATTTTCTGACAAAATAAACTTGATCCACCGTCTTCACATAGCCTTCAACATGTCGCATCTCCAGATCTCCGCCACAATGTTTGTCTCAACGTGCGTAGCACTCCGGTCAAATTTCTTAGACAAAAAATTACGATTATCGTCAAAAATGTTGCAGCTAGAACTGAACACGCCAAGATGAACCTGTCTTGATCCTCGCTCTGATACCACTTGTTAGGATCGAAAAAACCAGGTGTCATGTAGAAGCTAGTAAAGCAAACCTTGAACGACGATAAATCCAACAACAAAAGAGAAATCTACCAAAAGAGACACAAACATTTAACGTGGTTCGGTCAACTGACCTACGTCCACAACGAAGATGAGCAATCCACTATAATAAAAGAGAGTACAAAATATCGAGAGAACAACCTCACGAAGAGGCAAACACAAGTGACACACTAACACTTGTCCCGTAAAGTTCTCCCCCTAAGGACGACTCTCAAACCCCATATGGCTACATTGTGGATGCTAGTGAATTTGAAGGAAGGATCCTCAATTTATAGAAGTCCAAGCCTTTTCCTACAAGAAAAAGAACTAGCCAAATATAGGAGATTTGTAATTTCCTTTTACAAAAAGAAAAACTCAATTAAGGTAATTATATTGCCCTTTTCGTTCAAGAGATAGGAAAACCAAAAATGGTACACTACAACAGAAAGGGTGTTTAGCGGCAATTAAAAATGATTTTAGCGGCAATAACAATAGCCGCTATAGCTTTTACCGGCCATTGGTGTTTAGCCGCTGATGTTGGGGTCGCTAACGCCTTTAGCGGCTATTGTCACAAAAGCTGGTAAAAGGTATGGTTTATTGCCGCTAAAGATTATCATCTTTAACGGCAATTGTTTGCGGCAATTATAATGGCTACTAAATCTAATCCATAACGGCTAATTATACTGCTTTAGCAACCATTGTTTATAGCTACTAAATTCAAAATAATTGCCGCTAAAAGTTCACATCATTAACGGCAATTATTATGGCTACTAAATCGAATAATTATACTCCTTTAGCATCCATTTTTATAGCCGCTAAATTCAAAATAATTGCCGCTAAATGTTCGCATCTTTAACGGCAATTATTTTATGGAAATTAAAATGGCCATAGTATCCCTTCTGAAAATATATTAGTTTGCCATTTTAGTGGCTAATATGATTAACTAAATTGCCGCTAAAAGTCAATATTTTTAACAGCAATTGTTTTACAACAATTATAACAACTCCAATATCCCTTGTAAAACATCATAATTTGCCCATTTATCGTCCATTTATATAGCTGGTATATCCAACTAAAGTAGCGCTAAAAGTCACAAGCGCTAATAGCAATATTGTACCCACCATTAATAATAGTTACTACATTTATCCAAAATATGACCCAAATAAGAAAATAAATTAATATTAATTTAAAAAAAATATATCTCATTAAATCTAAACAAATTAAAGGAAGCACCAATAAAAAATATTGATGTCACAATAACTAAACTTATATTGTTTGAACTAAATAGCTAATGTCATTATATAACTAATCCAAACGAATGATAGTCTTCAAACGATTTTCGCAACTTTTCATCATTATGAAATCTTCCACCAGCTGAATTATCGAGCATCAAACTGTATGACCTGAAATAATAAAATAATTGCATCAGAAGATAAAATACAATGCGGAAAAACATCTTCAAAATTCCATCACTGTCATGATTCATAAACAGAAAAAACATTGCTATTAACAGAACAACAACCATCAAGAAGAATAACCACAAAGTGCAGAAAATTTCAGCTGAAAACAGTCAACAAAAACTGCAGAAACATACAGATTTTATTTGCTCTAATGCTAGCTGCTGTCAACAGATTCGAAAACAGTCAACAAAAACAGCAGCTGGTGATCGTCAATGTGCTTAGTGCTATACAACTAATATTGAAATTTTGATTGCTCAATGCAATACAAAAAAAAGGTACCAAATAGGTACTGATTATATAACATCTTTGCGCTATGTCAGTACTATATATAGGATTTCAGATACTTGTGTAGTTGTGTTCCAGAACTAAAGTTGCAAAAGTCGAGAGACATTCTGATCTAATGATTGTTTATATAGACTATATTTAGGTCCTGATCTGACTAGGCTATTACGAAGGCAACTGGTGCTAGGACTGGACAAAGCTGGACAAAGCGCATGACATAGCGGGACAAAAATAGCTGCAAAGCACATCTTTTACAGCTACCTGACACTAATAAAACAACATGAGCAAGTGATACGGAGGAAAGTTGTAACACTACTAGGAAATGATGAAGGCTCTTGCCAAAAAAAGGAGGTAACAGGGAACTGGGGTACTTGGTCAACCTACTGCTGCTGCTGTTGAACTGTTGGAAAAACCAGCAGGTTTTCATGTCTCAGCTGGGAATACTGAGGGTCAAGAACTCGAAGGTAGTGATGCTATGGATGGTGCAGCTGCTACAGGGGTTAGGACAGTGCATGAACAAGATAAGCACTCTCAAAAGAGTGCAATGGTTCAGCCCAATGCTGGATTTAATATAGGATACAATCAGGTAAATGCATCAAAGGAAAGTGATGGATCTTGTAGTAATGTTCAGAAGGGGAATAGGACGTTAACAGTGGAGGCTAGGCCTAGTAATATGATTCTTCATGACTAGGATGGATATACAAACAAAGGATATGAGAATTGGAGTGTAAAAGGATATGACAGTTGCAGTTTGAGTTAGTTTGAGACAGACTTCAAGTACTCCGAAAATCAAGCTCAAATTTCAGTTCACAACAGACTTGAGACCAACAATCTCAATCAATTAAAGCAGTCTCAAACTTGAGTCAACTCCTCAAGTTCTCAGTAGACAGTAGTCAGAACTTCAACAGCAATAGACAGACACTACCAACTGCGTGATCTTGAACAAGATACTCAAGGGATTCATGCTACCAAAACAAGTAGGAAGAAAAATACAAACAAGAAACGGAAGCAGATGGTTCTCAGGTGCATACTGAACCAGAAGCAGATGGTTCTCAAGTGCATACTGAACCAGAAGCAGGGAAATCACAATTCGAATAAGGAACTCGAGCCAAACTTACGAATTCAACTCAATTAACTCAGACGATCAAGTAGAAGTTCAGTTTTTAAACTCATACATCAAAATCTGAAATAAATAACCTGGTGACAAGATGACATTACTGCTCATCATCTTCCTCAGAACTGGAATCAGTAGAGTTTAGCTCAAGCCATTTTACAGCAGCTATAGGGAACAAGTTGGTAGGAATATTTGGTGTTTCTATTAGAGGATCACGATTCAAACACATTAAGGTTGGTTCTAGGATCATTAATTGTTTTTAATGCTTTCAGTGTGCAGGTCAACTCAAAATTTGCAGAAAAGACCAAATAGAACTTCAGCAGCAATAGACACTAGATTTCAGGTCAATCACATTCAATTCAAACAAGCAGAAACAAACAAGGATAAGTTCATCAACTCAAACAAGTCGCAGGGGAATCACAATTCGAATAAGGAATGTACGAGCTACCCTATTTGTAATATATCGTAGCATTATACTCGGTAGAAAGTCATTTGTAGTGTGTGTTACTTTAAAGAACATGCTAGTGCTTCAAATGGTCTATGAAGACCTCAGTTTCATGACTGCTATTTCATTATCTATTGCTCTCTTATGTAAATGGTACTAACACTGATAAAGTTACAATCGAACTATGGAAGCATGTAAGTCGAAACTATATCTTGTTTCCATTTCTTGCAAGTTCACATGAAATCAGGATTCTAATGATAAAAAAATTGGAGGAAAATTCAAACAATAGAAATCTCAAATAGTAGCACCGAAGGATAAAGATGAGTAGTACCTTGAGACAGTGAAGTATTTTCAGCAACACTAGGTATCCTTGATGTTTGTGGTACTCGTTCATGGCCACTGTTGGCGTCAAGGACCTAATAAATATTAACACATTAGATTACAGTTCTTTTATAGTATTGAAACTTCATTAAGAATGCCTATAACTTCTGAAAATCGAGTTACCTGTTCACTTGAGGTGCCATTGATATTTTGAGGCGTAGATTCATTAGAAACATATTTGCACACCAATTGTCACATTTGGAGTGATTCTGATTGCATCTTCTCCTGATTTTGTTTCATCAGATTCATTTCTTCATTGTGTTTATCCTTTAACTCGGTTATCTCCTGTGTTAACCTTTGTACGGCCTCATTAGACGAATCCTCTGCAACAATATTTCCTAAGGAAGATCTACTACCCCATAGCACAGAAGGAGTTGGACCAAGTCCTAAACCACGAACATACCCACTTTTGTCATTTCCGAACACCTGGGAATACACATCGCCTTCCCAAGCAACACTTCGAGGAGGTTGATCAGTAGAGCTCTCACTATTATTCATCCTTTCATTTATCATTTCCTGACCACAGAATACATAAATCCAAGTTGGAATTCATTTATTCGCTTTTATGTTTTTTTCTAAACTATTCCCCAATTCAGAAATTTAAATAAAAAAAGAAATCTTACGATCGCATTGGCAGAATCAACATCCAGTGGTCTACCATCCTTACGTTGTTTATGAGTTAATAAGAAAATTTCTGCTCGTGTAGGTTCTACCCCATTTACAGCCTAATACAATAAAATTGATGTCAAATATGCGTGAAAAAAAAAGGATTTTAAAATATTATAATTAGCAATTTTTACAAGTTTACTTGCTCATCATCAAGGTAGCAATACTGTTGGATCCTCCTGTGTGAGGCATCTTTTGATTGGCCCTATTGTTTCTATTTGCTTGGCTACGCCTCTGTCATTGAAATATTAAAATAATATCTTATAAATTATAAATAAAAATTGAGCATAACTAAAATCAAAACACTGAAAATAATGAAGTAGAGGTGATTTAAAGATTTGTTAATACCTTAGCTTTATCTGAAAGCCAATAGGAGACAAGACCACTCCATTGATCCCTCGGTATGCGACTTGATCTATTTTTCAGCAAAGCGTCTTTAGTCTTATATTTTGGCAGATACTCACCTTTTAAATCGCACTTGTAATCTTTCCNCTGAAGGTGCTGATCTAGAGGAGGATGAAATGACCATGATCACAAAGGACTTCAAGAAGTACCTAATGAGAGGAAATGGCCTTCAAGAAGTGGAAGCTACATCAAACCAAGGGTTCCTGAAAAACAAACCAATGAGGGGTATTACAAGTGTGGGAAGACTGATCACCATATCAAAAACTGACCCTCAATGGGAAATTGAATGGAAGAAGGAAAGAGCTGAACGAAGGAACAGGAAGAAGGAACAGGTTCATCCCAAGAAGAACAAAGGATCAACAAAGGCTATGGTTGCTGCTTGGGAAGAAAGCTCAGATGAGGACTCAGAGGGTGAAGATGGAGATGAACAAGCACTTATGGCAACTGGAGAATCCGATGAGGAATCAGAGGTAAGTATAATTCATCTCAAAGACAAGACTAAATTTTTGTCTAAAGAAAGGCTTTCTGAGTTACTCCTGGATTTCATTGATGAATCTGAGGATCTAAACAATGAAAATGAACAGCTATCTAAGGAGTGTGTGATTTTGAAAGCTAAGTGCAAAAATCTGGAACTTAGGGCTAGTGAAAGTGATAGTAAAAATGCTGAGTTAAAGAACCAGGTTCATGAACTTGACACCACTGTCCTAGAGCTTAGATCTGAAAATCTAAAATTGAAATTAGGAACTGATAAAAAGAATGCTGATCGCACACAAATCACTTTAGAAGAAAATGTAGGAAAAATGAAAGATGAGTTGTACAAAATAGATGAGCAGATAAGAGTCCTTAAGGAGGATCTAAACAAGGTTAAGCATGAGCTAGACAGAACCTGTAAATGGGATAGGTCCTCCGATGTACTTTCATGGCTACACGAACACCATAGTAGCAACAAGAGAGGACTTGGCTACGGGACCACTGCACCTAAGTGGGATCCCAAAAGCAAGTACCTCACACTTCCTGAGAACAAAATTTGCACACACTGTGGTAAAACTGGTCACTATAAAAGTGAATGTATTGCAAAAGAAAAGGCTAGTCAAAAGAATAAAGAATTTGTTCAAGGGAAAAATAGGCTGCCAGGTTGGGCTAAAAAGAATTTGATTCACCCTTTTGCCTATAGAAAGGGACCCAAACTAGTTTGGGTTCCTAAGACTAACCCCTGATTTCCTTTTGCGGGTCCAAGTGAAGAGGAGCAGCCAAATATGGTACATGGATAGTGGCTGTTCGAAGCATATGACAGGAAGCAAGAACCAGTTCCTTTCACTTGAGAACCTTAAAGGAGGTAATGTCTCCTTTGGAAATGGGAAGAAAGGTGAGATCATTGGGGTTGGAAAGGTAGGTAAGACTGATTCTTACTCTATTGAGAATGTCTACTTGATAGATGGCCTAAAGTACAGTCTAATCAGTGTATCACAATTATGTGATAAAGGTAACTTGGTAGCATTCACCACTACCAAATATTTTGTGATTAATCTTACCATTGACAAGATTGTTTTGCAGGGAAAAAGAGTAAACAATACATGCATTATAGATTTGTCCACACTTTCATAAAATGAACTCACTTGCTTAAGTGTGTTGGACAATGATCCCCTCCTTTGGCACAAGAGACTTGGACATGCAAGTCTGATTCAACTCAACAAATTAGTCTCTAAGGATCTGGTGATAGGGCTGCCTAACATCAAGTTCAAGGAAGACAAAGTTTGTGAGGCTTGTGCAAGGGGGAAGCAGGTAAGATCCTCTTTTAAATTCAAGAAAGTGGTAAGCACCACCAGAATGAAACTGGTCCATATGGATCTCTGTGGTCCAATGAGAATATTAAGTAGAGGTGGTAAAAGACATGTGATGGTGCTTGTTGATGATTACTCTAGGTTTACTTGGACATTGTTTTTAACATCTAAAGATGAAGCATTTGACATGTTTACTTCTTTTGTTAGAAAAACTCAGAAACAACTAGGTAATCTACTTACATCAATTAGGTCTGATCATGGAACTAAATTTGAAAATGCTAAGTTTGCTGAATTTTTGCATGCTACATCATAAATAGTTGCATGACTAGACCTCTTGTTAAGAAGATTCCCTATGATTCACTTAAAGGGAGAAAGCTAAATATATCCCATCTTAGGGCATTTATATGTAAGTGCTTTGTGCACAATAGTGGCAAATACTCCCTAGGTAAGTATGATCCCAAAAGTGATGAAGGAGTATTCTTGGGATATTCTTCACATAGTAAAGCTTATAAGATATACAGTAAAAGAACTATGTGTGTAGAAAAAAATGTATATGTTATTTAAAACTAACATTCTTTCTAAGCTGGAACATGAAGATGAAGCAATTGGGCTGGTAAGAAATTTAAATGATATCGCAGCCCAGACTGAAGCTGCAACAGAAGAAGGAACATGTGATGGAACAGGTTCTTCTACCCACGGCAACATGACAGGGGGAACTGACTAGAGAGGAACTGATCCTCAAACCTCGAGGGAACCTGTCCATGAACCTATTTCTCAGTAGCAAAACCAGGAAGGAACATCCAAAGAAATTGACACTCCTATTGCAACATCCACGAAATTGGATATAGATGAACCTGGTTCATCTATTGATCAGAAGTTGTATAGGGGAATGATTGGTTCTCTTTTATATCTCACTACTAGCAGACCTGACATTGTGTGCAGTGTAGGTCTTTGTGCTCGATTTCAGGCAAATTCAAAGGAGTCCCACTTGACTAATGTAAATAGAATATTGAGATACTTGAAAGGCACCACTGACCTTTGCCTTTGGTATCTAAAAGGTAGTAATTTTAATCTAGTGGGATATGCTGACGCTGATTATGCAGGTTTCCTTGTGGATAGGAAGAGCACCTCAGGTATGGCACACTTCCTTGGTTCATGTCTTGTGTCATGGGCTACCAAAAAGCAAAACTCTGTGGCCCTATCTACTGCTGAAGCTGAGCATGTTGCTGCTGCTTCTTGCTGTGCTCAATTACTATGGATCAAACAACAGCTGGTAGATTTTGGAATTGAAGTTGGTTGCATCCCTATTTTCTGTGATAACACTAGTGCTATTAGTATGTCTAAGAATCCGGTTCATCATAAGAGAACTAAGCACATAGATGTTAGACACCATTTTTGAGGGACAACTATGAGAAAGGCTTGATCACTATGGAGTTTTGTGCTACTGACAAGCAAATTGCTGACATCTTCACAAAAGCCTTAGGTAGAGATCACTTTGAGAGGAACAGGTTGGAATTAGGGATGATTAAGATCACCTAAAAGGACCAGTTCAAGGTTAAACGAAAAAAAAATGAAAAAAATTGAAAAACAAATTTTGGTTAGAAAGTTAGTAAATTGTATAATTAGATTAAATCTTGCTCAGTCTCATACTTTCCATAGTATAATCTTGTGCCATGTTCTAAAATGACTCATTAATCTCTAATGATATTTTCTCTATTTTGGCAAATTTAGACTTACACAAGAGAATTTTCAGTGAAGAACCTGGTTCATCAAAGATAACACGGTATGTTTTCTATACTCTGCATAATTTGAAATAACTATATTTGGATCATGAGCAGAGTCCTACCAAATACCAAACTTCTTTTTGGACTTATCCGTTACAAGTGAACCAGTCTCATTCAAAAGAGTCCCAACCGAATGGAAGTACCTAGATTCTAGGGATACACTCCAACGTCTCTTCAAAGCTGAATTTTAGTTTGATTAAACTTCTAAGAGTATGAAAAATTTGTAGTTACCCCATAATTTATTCCCCTGTATATTGATCAGCTTTAGTGTATTCCTTACTTCATCTCTCTCAAGCCGTTAAAAACTCTCATTCTTCTTTCATCTTCCAAATACAATCTAATTCTCTTCTCTTCCATACCCTAGCCCAGATATGTCGAACACTTATGAAAATCCTTCATCACCACCACAGGAAACCACTTCCACACTTTCTACAACACCAATCTCTAAGAAAAGATGATGGCTCGTAAGATTGTCGCTGAAGGAGAGCAGATCAAGAAAATAAACTAGCAATTGAAAGCAGATAGGTAAGAAGATTCCAGAAATCTGAAGATTCATTTAAGTGTGCTACGAAGGGGGAAGAAAGTAGGTCTTCTAAAACTGAACAGGTATCTTCTGATTCTAAAGTTACTCTTGAGACAATTTCTGAAGTTGCTGAAAATTTAGAGAATAGATTTGTACTGGTAGGATCTATAGCATGTGTTGAGACTACAGAATCTGGAGAAGTTGGTGGTAAAAATAAAAAAGAAAAAAGAGAGCAAGGGTGCTAGGAGTGATGTGAGGGGAAAGGGTAAAAGAGTGGTTGATTCTTCACCCACTCCTGTTGGTCGAACAAAAGAAACTGGTGCAATGGTTGTTTGGGGAGAGGAAATTACTAAAATAGAAGAGAGTGTGAGCAAAACAGGGGGAAGTGGGAAGCTGCTGAGGGGTAGGTTCAACTTGAAAAAATATAGATGAACCTGTTCCATCTGAACAGGAAACCCTCTTGGACCTCATGATAGGGTTATCAATGGCACCAAAACTCATGCCATTCCCTATGGTTTTATTCTCACAACCGTGCTTGCACATTTCAAGGTACCATGAGAATTGGGGTTAATACTCTGCTTGCTTGCGATTATGAAGTCAATGTCATTCTTAATGAACCTGGTTCATCTAAAAGGACACCTATCAATTGCAAGGTCAGAGCTTTGTTACATGAGAGTTAGGCAAATGATGTTGAGATAGCAAGTCTGAAGACACGATTGGTTGAGGTAGAATCTGAGAGAGATGTTCTTAGAACTGTTGCAAGGGAAAATGAGAAGAATGATGGAATTCTTCAAGACATGCTGAAACTTCTCCAAGCAAATAACCCAGCCCCTACATCTTCCAAGCCTTAAATCCTAGCCTAGTGTAGATCAATCAGTAACCCAGTTCGGGACGTTTTGTTTCTTTTGCTCATGTTTTCAGTATTTTTATTTCTTCTTATGCTTTGTGGTAGAATCTTATCAATCATCAATGAAATTCACTGTTTTTGCTCTAACTGTTTGTTCATATTTCTTTGATGGTTAAATTTCTTAGCTTGATCTATGATGATTAATCCATGATTGCATTTGAAGTAGCCCCAGTGGCCATGAGTAAGCTTTAAAATCTGGTTATCTCACATTTTTTATGCAACTTTTCGATGATGCCAAAAGGGGGAAAAAAGGTTGTGCTTTAAACAAGTGATGTTTACACTTTGAACAGTGAGGTTTATAACCTAATGTACCTGGTCCTTGATGATAAGTGATATAAAGGAAAAATATTTCTAACATTGTGTTTATGTTTGAGCTGAGTTCTGGCAGGGCCTAAGTGTATGAAAAGCACAGTGTTTGTCATCATCAAAAAGGGGGAATTTGTTGGCCCAAGTAAAGTTAGTTTTGAAGACTAACAAAAGAACTCCGACATGAACCAGGTCCATCTAGTGGTCCATCCCTCGGGTTCACAAAAACGGGCAGATTCAAGCATGTGTGATGCACGTGAAGGAGATAAGCTTAACTTGGTGTATTTAATATCTCCTGATCGAAAAGGTTGCATAATTGATAAGGAGAAGGAGTCCTTAATCAAAGAGAACACAAGTCAAGATAGGGAAGGAGTTAGAAGTTGAAATCAACTAGAACTCTTCCACCAAGGAAGAGTTGCATCAGAACTCTAGTTATTTCTTCATCTACTAACTCTATAAATTGCAGGATGTTCTCACATTAAATGTGTTGCACAAAAACGCAGAAGTTAAACGTGAATTGGGAGCAAAATAGCAAGGCTTTTTGCAAGCAGTTCGTGTGTGATTCAAGTGTGCAAACCAGAAGCTACATGAACCAGATTGAAGAACCAGCTCCATAAAGAGTTTTATGTGTCTTTCTTTATTTCTAGTTCAATTGCAGTAGGTGTTTTAATGTTGTACCTTTCCAGCTTTCATAGAATCAATTGTATTAGGTACTTTGAGTATTCAAGTTAGAGTTAACTTGAAGTTGTCGCAGCAGTTAGAGGCTAGTTTCCACAACGGGATTAGAGTTAATCCTTAGGTTTACAAGAGTTTTGTAAATGCTGTTTTGGCTCTGTGATTTTAGTGGAAGTTTGGGAAAATCCTACTGAGTAGTAGGTCGTAGTTTTTTCACCTTTGAGCCAGGTGTTTTCCACGTAAAAATCTCTGTGTTCTTTATTTTTGTATTTATTATTCCGCAAACAGCAGTAGTTAGTATACCTAGAAGAACCAGGTTCTTCTAGAGCGAAAATTGGGTACCACACAAATCACCCCCCTCTTGTGTGGTATTGACGTTTAGAACATCATTTTCCATGTCGAGGAAGTATCTGCCATCTCATCCAATATCTCACACGCCTCAGCATAAGGTGTGTTCATAAAGTTTCCCCCTGCTAGCTGGTTCACTACATACTGATTGGTGGTGTTGATGCCACGGTAGAATGTTTGCTGGATCATTGCTTCGGTCATGTCATTGTTCGGATATTATTTCACCATCGTCCAATACCTTTCCGAGATCTGAAGAAGTGGTTCATTAGGTTCCTATTTGAAGGCCAGGATCTCATCTCTCAATGTCGCCATATACCCCGGCGAGAAAAACATAGCTATAAACTTGTCGGCCACTTATCCCATGTAGTGATGGAATGGTTGGGAAGCCTTTCGAGCCAGTCCAAAGCTTTTCCTCTAAGTGAAAAGGGAACGATCTCAATCTCAATGTTAATGCATCCTCCGACACATTAGTCTGTTTGCTTCCTCAGCAGGTATCCACAAAGCCCTTTAGATGTTTATATGCATTCCGATGGGGAGCGCCTGTGAAGTACCCTCGTTGCTCCAATAAAGTCAACATAACATTTGTAATTTGGAAATTGCCTGCCCGGATTCGGGGTGGGACAATTGCACTTGCGTAGCCTTCATTTGGAAGCACCCGAGGAGCCACTCGCGGAAGAATTGGGGGAGGTTCTGGAATGCTGTCATTGGCCTAACGGCCTCTTCTTTGAGCTTGAGGTACTAGAGGGACCTCATCTTCAGCATTATCATCTACCTCCTCCCCCGGAACATTTCCAATAGGATCATTGTTTGCCATGTTGTACCTGAATCAATTAACTCACACAAGTTAGTAAAATAGAAGGAAAGAAAAACAAGACACACAACTAGTCAGATAGATAGCCAAAACCGTTTAGCTCCCCGACAACGACGCCAAAAAGTGATCGGCTCCAACCCTATACCACTATAAAATGGCAAAGAGTGATTACCTAAACCAATAATTTTGTGTTGTCATATGGATGATGATGCTTACATCAAAGCTGCTCTGCTCGAATCTAGAGTCTCCTGGAACCTTCCAGGATAATTTTCAATTTAAAATTTTGAAAAGTGTGGGATAAATCTGGAGGATTCGATGCAGGACTCATTTGATCATGTATGGCTTTATTTGTCATTTCTTAGGCGAAAACTTAAGGATCTTACTACTCTATTTCTATTTCTAGGAAAATGATAACTGATTGGTTGTGATGTTAGAAGTTTTTATTCTTGGTAATTTTTACAAGGCATAGTATATCTGTGTGAATTTGGCCTAAAACATTGTCATCCACTGTATGTGTCTTTTTCTAATATAGAAGAAAGATGAGTGCTTACCATGGCAAAGAGGAAGAATCTATAGTATCTTGACTAAAGTCTCGCATGAATGCCCCAATAGTGACATGTTATTGCTGCAGTCAGAAAGTTATTTGGAAAAAGAGGAAGTTAGTCATGTGTCTAACGTGATGTTCATTGTTGCACCAGGTTTGAAATTTTTTGGCATTGCATTACAGGTTTGAAGAGCAGCATGGTAATATATAAATTGCAGAGGAATGTGTTGGTAGACAAGTACTTGAAAGTGCAAAGATTGCCTTAGTTAAGAGAAGTTGATGAGAACAATTTCAGTTACATGTGTTGACTTAGTTAGTTACTAATATTTCAGCTAGGATCCTTTTTGTGCTGCTACGTGTATCCAAAATAAAAGATTCATTCTCTTTATCCTCAAAGGTCCCATCACATGTATTGGAGAAAATATTTCATATATCATTTGCATATGCTACTGCTAAAACACTTATTGTACGTGTATTATCAGTCACATTGGGTCCGTGTAGAGTTAGAAAATAAACAAGATGATTATCAAGCTGCTATTTTTTTGAAAGTTGTTCGTTAAGTTGGTATCAAAAAAAGTTTTAATTACAGGGAAAAATAAAAAGAACTCTAAAATCGAGCTAAAATTGTAACTAGTGATTTTCATTGTCAGGAATGAAAATGAAGATGTTCTAATTTTTCCAAAAATAATTTACTCTTTTTTCCGAAAACATTAGGTTATACTCCCTCTATTTTAATTTATGTGAACCTATTTTATTTTTAGTCTGTTCCAAAAAGAATGACCCCTTTCCTTATTTGAAAATAATTTACCTTTATGTAATGATTTATACCCACATATTCTTCTCTCTTTTCTTAAGCTGTGTGCCCAGTCAATTGGGTTCAAATAAATTGAAACGGAGGGAGTATTTGTTTGCAAGAAAATCGTGAAAAATAAAAAGATTTAAAACATTCCCGCAGAGGGAAGACATTATTACAAGTTAGAAGGAAATTGGACGAAAAGAAGAGTTACGCTTCTCATTTTAAATTTTCTTTTTCTTTCAACCAAACCACATGAACGAAAATGAGTGCAACAAAATCTGATTTTTGAATCGGTATTTTAACAATTCCGATAAGTTAATATGATATTTTTGGACTTGTATGCATGTTTGATTGGGGTCTGGGGTGACCCGAGCGCATTTCAACACGTTATGTGAAACATTGTGAGAATGAGTTTTAAATTTGAAATTCTTGAGTTTTGATGATCGATTCGTGTGATTTGATGTTATTTTGAAGATTTGAGATAGCGAGCAAGTTTGGAGGATATTATTACACTTACGTGCATGTTCGGTTTGCAGCCCGAGGGGCTCGGGTGAGTTTCGGGTAAGTAACGGATAAGTTTTGGATGATTTACAACTGCTGGTACCCAGTTGCAGATCTCGCATTTACGAGGTCAGGCTCGCATTTGTGGTCAACTGATCACATTCGCAAAATGGGATCTGGGGGTTGGGCTTCCCATTTGTGGACTGGAGGAGGTCCGTATTTGTGAATAATCCTCTGCTTTTGCAAACACTGGTAACATTTGTCAGCTTCGCATTTGCGAAGCTTTGAAGCGCATTTGCAATGGGGGGAATTCCGTATTTGCGAACAAAATGTCGCATTTGCGACTTCACTAGGCCTGATGAATGCGATCAATGTGTCGCATTTGCGAACAAGTGTTCGCAAATGCAATACCTGTAGTTGGGTAAAGAGGAAAAAATCGGGACTTAGCTCATTTTACACTATTTTTCAACCCTAAGCTCTCTAGAGGCGATTTTTAAAGAATTGTTTCTTCCCAAATTCATTGTTAAGCATCTCTAATGACTTTTTAATTAATTCCCACTATTTATCGTGAGTTTTTAACATCAAATTTAGGAATTTCATGGTAGAAATTAGGGGTTTTTGATAGAATTTAGGGATTTTATTAAATTGAGATTTAGACGTCGAATTAAGGTCGAATTTCAAAACAAATCATATATCCGGGCTCGGGGGTGAATGGATAATCGGGTTTTGATCCGAATCTCGAGTTTTGACCAAGTGGGCCCGGGGATTGACTTTTGTTGACTTTTTTAATTTAGCTAAAGATTGAACCTTTTTCATTCATAGGTAGTTTCTAAAGCTTATTTTGAATTGTTTAAATGATATTTGGCTAGATTCGGGTGGTTGATCGGCTCCAAACCTATACCACTATAAATTATAAAATGGCAAAGAGTGGTCGATGCAGCTTTTACCCGAAAGGTTGGGATCGATATCCACAAGGAGCTAATATTGGTTGGGAATTGGGTTTCTATCCAATCTAGCTATGCGTGTTGTTCTTAATTGCACTTCTAACCATGCTTTATTTTGTTTCTAATCTACTCGTAATACTACTGAATGCTGTAAATAATCTAAATGCAATATTTTTGTAAGGGTTTTCTCAATTAATAAAAAGTACTAGGGAAGTGACTTACACCTAGGTGAGTATCTAACGGGGTCTAAAACTTAGGACAAACTTGTTATAATTGGGATCATGATATAACCATTGCACATAATTACTCACTCTATACCTCTCGGTAGTTTGAGTGACTTTGCCCGAATTGGCTTTCTCAAGCCCAATTGGGTGTTCAAACAATGCAAGCAAAATTGGCTCAAGTCGGGTATTACTATCTCTAGGTTTAACCCTTTAATTGGGGCTATCAATCTCTTGAATGCACCCCAATTCCTTGTTAGCCTGAATTTTCTAGACTTAGTATCTCTTTCTCAAGAAGAGTCTAAGTCATATAGGCACGAATCAGTGTTTGCAACAACCAATTCAACAATTAAAGCATAATTCAAGCTAAATATCATTAACCCATAAACAATTAAGCCCTAAAATTGAAGACCTATTAAATACCGATACTAAGGTTGGGTCACAGCCCTAGATAATGGGTTTAGCTACTCATAATCAAGGTAGAAATCAAAGATGGAGATGAAATAAAAGCCATAAAAGTTGATTACAAGAATAAAATCTAAGATTAATAGTTAAAGCTACTCTAAAATTACTCAAAACAGCTAAATACGGCGGTTCACGTGCTCCTCCAAATAAAAACTGACCTAAAAATGTGAAAAAGAACTATTTATACACAGCTGCAATTCCTGGACAAAAATACCCCTACAGAGGTTTCACTGTCAGCAGAATACTGAGCGCCTCAGTGCTTGAACTTTCACGGCCGCGCAAAAGCAAGCGCGGACCGCGTTTCTTAAACTTTGGACTGGGACTAGGCTAGGTTCCGTGGACAGCGTAAAAGAGGCCGCCTCAGCATTTTCTTCAACAGCAGCCGCGTAATATGTTCGCGGACCGTGCTTTTCATTCGAGCTAAAAATTCCAGGCCTTTGAATCTTTTATTTTGCCGTCAATGGAATTATCACCGCGACCGTGCTAATTATTCCGCTACCGCGCTATTTCACCATGGTCAGCGGTATCTGTTGTACCCCAAAATGCCTCTCTGAATCTCAATTCTGCTGTCAACGTAATTGTGGCCGCCCCAGCGGTGGACCTTCCACGGCCGCCCTTTTCCTCCGCTGTCAGCGCTTTTATCTCAGCTTTGAACTTGTGCAGGTTTTACTCCTTTATGAGCTGGTTATGACTTTCTTGCTTCATTTTGACCAAACATTGCAAACAAGCACAATAAGCTAATTTTCGGGAATACCTTTACACATTTTTGATCCAAAACCTAAGCAAAAAGGAGCATAAGATAGGCTAGAATCCCTAGTTATCAACTCCCCCAAACATATGCTTTTGCTTGTCCACAAGCAAACAAAGTAATTCCCACCTCCTAAAGATAAAAGAAAGGAAAATTGCAGTTGTCCTAAGGTGACTTCATCAAGCATCAATAGGGACTAACATTTACCCTCAACTCAAATGCATTATTAACAACACACAACCTTTTTAGTACGGTGGCTCTAGAGCGACACAAGAGCATCAAGAGTTGACTCAACTCATCAAGGAGACTCTTTCTACTACATAGGTCATTGTGGAACCCAAACTCTTACTCCTCTACTCTCCATATGCAAACCTCACTTTCGATTGTAGCACTTAGAACGAGGATTGAGGAAAAGACACTCATCTCTCTCAAAGGAAGGTCACAAGTCCGACTCTAAGTACCATAAGCTTGCCCCTTATATAAATCACCACTAATGTAAGCTCACTCAACTCAAAATCATATAGGGCTTTTGCGGGAATGTAATGAAGGCTTTTGGTTCAAGGTAGGATATATCGGTCTATGAAGGTTTCATCTTTCCTTAAGCACTTCATTTTGTTCATTTCGGCTCACATTTTATTGACTCTTTGAGTCATTTTCTTCTTCCCTAGGGGACTAGAGAAACACATTGTCACTCTTTCTTGTTCATGTCAATCCTTTTTCTCCTTTCTCATCATTCCAAGCCTTTCATCATTGCTTTTATTGAACCCCTTCATTTTTTCTACATTGTTCACCTTCTTTTTGACTTTTTGTTTTTTTTTATTTTGTACTTTTTATCACTTTTGCATTCCTTGTCTCTCCCCCAAACTTATACTTTTGCCAATTGTGCTAAGTAATGATTGGGTGCCAAGAGAGGATCATTTTAGAACGGATATAGGCTTGTATCATGGTTATTGTAAGAACAAAGGCTATGGCTCAACAGGGTTGACTAGGGATAACATATTTGGTGGGCTATGGATGCTTTCAAGTCTTAATTTGGATCAAGGAGAGCCTATAATCATCTCTCAAGTCGAGCTACACTTAGAATTTCCCCTAGACAAACATTCAGGGCAAGTTCTAGACTTATTGGAACGGGACTTGGACTTGCAAATCAATACCTCACCTCACAAGCTTTTGGATTGCTAAAGAGACAGAGTCGAGGGCCCAGAACAACCTTAGCTAAGATTTGAGCAACACAATCGTCCCGAAAAACCACTCGATGATTGTTTAGTCAACACAAGAGTCTAAAGGTCACAACTATCACCATCCTTGCAAATCAGTTTGTTTCTAACCATAAGGTCAAGGGTAAATGTGCTAGGCCCAAGTGAAACTTTGCCTAAGTCACTTTTATTCATTTCTAATATTTACATAAAAACAAAAAGAAAACGTACTGAAACCCTTAAAAAGGTTTTCATGCCATCCATCATCGGGAAGAGCCACCCGGTTCACACAAACTCCACCTTTGGAAAGAACCGTGGCATTAAGAAAACCAAAGGCTTATTGATCATGAAAATTTGTAAAAGTAAGAAGCTACAAACTGAAAAAGAAGCTACTAAATAAAATAAGAAGTTTTGCTATTAAACAAAATTGCAAAAGAAGCTATAAAGTAAAATATGGAATGTGAAATGAATATGTACAATAGGGGATTGAGACGAATATACATAAAGGGGAATGAATATGTACACGGAAAGGTAACTTTATATACATACCGAATTGAAAAATAACGAAAAGTGAAAAATAAATGGTATAGTTATATACATACCAAAAGTGAAAAATAACAATAACGAAAAATAAGTATCATATTTACATTCTAGTCATCAGATCAAAAATAGGAACCCTCCCCCCCCCCCCAAATAAAAACTAACATTGTCCTCAATGTTAAAGCAAAAATAAGATGAAAGAGGAGTTAGAGAGTAAAGAAAACTCCTTATGTGGTCTGTGTCGGATCCTGCACATCAGTGGGGTCAGCTCCCTCTGGGTCTTGTGGCTTGACTGAGTCACCTCCCTCAGGGTCCTCCAGCTCAATCTCCAAGTCATCAGTCTGGGCAATCACCCCTCTCCTCACGGGCTGATATTTTATACTTCAATACCACACAAGAGGGGGGGGGGTGATTTGTGTGGTACCCAATAGCTTAATTTGATTATAGAAGGACCTGGTTCTTCTATATGTTCCAACTACTACTGTTGCGGAATAATAAGTACAGAAAATAGAGAACACATAGATTTTACGTGGAAAACACCTGGCTCAAAAGGTAAAAAAACCACGACCTACCTTCCAGTAGGATTTTCCCAAACTCTCCACTAAAATCACTGAGCCGAAAACTGCATTTACAAAAAACTCTTTTGTAAACCTAGGATTAACTCTAATCCCGTTGTAGCACACAGCCTCAACTGTTGGGACAACTTCAAGTTAACTCTAACTTGAAAACTCTAAGTACCTAATACAATTGCCTCTAGATAAAGCTGAAAGGTACAATATAAAACACCTACTACAATCGAACTAGAATAAAAGACAGACACTTGGAACCAATTTTTCTATCTGGTTCAAGTAGCTTTAGGTTTGCAAGCTTGAATCACACACGAACTGCTTGCAAAATTGCCTTGCTATTTTGCTCTCAATTCACGTTTAACTTCTGCTTGTGTGCGTTACCTGTAAAAGAGAACAACACTGATATTTAAGGAGTTAGTAATTATAGATTGGCTAGAATTCTGATGCTACTCTTCCATGGTGGAAAAGTGCTAGTTGATCTCATATTCTAACTCTATCCTTTTCTTAAGCTGTGTTCTCTTTGTGTAAGGAGTCTTTCTCCTTATCCAATATGCAACCTTTTCAATCATGATCAGGAGATATCACTTCCGATAAGTTAGGCTTATCTCCTTCACGTGCATCTCACATGTTTGAGTTAATCATAACTGTGCTTCACAAGGATGGACTTGGTCCATGTCTGAGTTCATTTGTCAGTCTTCAAAACTTCACCTTTACTTGACCAACACGGGCTCTCTATCACCCTCCTGCTCTGGTGCCTGTGCTGCCTTAGTTGCTGGGACTTGCTCCTCCAATAGTAGGTCCAATGGGATGTCTCCAACTGATCTAATCTTCTCAACCTCCCTGCTCAGCAGCTTCAATGACTCCTTTGAAGCCCGAGTCTTCTTCAGCTTCTTTGTTTGCTTGCCCAGGTCCTTAATTGCTTTTCCTTGAGCCTCCAAAGCATCCATGATTATCTTCTGGTTATCCAGGAGCTTCTTTTGGTTGTCCAAAAGCTCCTTTAGTGATTCTTCCACTGAAGCAGGCACTTGGGGTTATGCCGGAGCTGACTGAGCTGCCACTGTGCTGGATAGGACAGGCAGCTTTGAAGTAGTTGCCTGCATCCAGTTATTGATGCTGGACAGAGTTTGGGTAACCCTCAGTGCAGTCAGAGGGTATGTTGATGAAAAAGGCATCGAAGAAGGCATAGAAGTAGAGGCAATGGGAGGCTCGGAACCAATGGCCACCACTCCTGGCTCTTCAGACTGGCCAGCGGAAGTGGAGGCTTTGCCTTTGGACTTGGGGTTGTCAGAACTGTAAAGGTTGTACCAGGAGAATGGTTTCTTTGGTTTCACCTTGGTGTCAAAGTCCCTCTTTTTGACTTCCTGATCCTCCAGGTATATGGTTGTCATGACCCAAATCAGAGGACCACGACTGGCACCCGGTACCTACTCAACCAAGCGCCACATACCTTATTCCTTTTTTTTATTATAAATCTCGTCACAGGCCGTGATAGGCACATCTATATATGTAATTAACAATATTAGAACTTAACTCACATAACTGATTCCAGGAAGATGTGGAGCTCACCAACCAAAAGCTGATATATGGAGGCAGCCTACAGTGGATGGTCCTCACCTCGACTATCTACACCTACGTGGCATGAAACACAGCGCCCCAGGAAAAGGGACGTCAGTACGAAGAATGTACCAAGTATGTAAGGTAGAAATGAAACGTAGTAATAATAAGATACTATCTCGGGGAGAGATGAGAGTCAACGTATAACTTCTGACTTGCCGCTGAGGGCCGTACCATGTAGAATAAAAGCCATTCGTATATATAAATAAAACTACGATATAGTAGTTCTGACTATATCATTCTCATAGCGTTAACTGCCCAACTGATCAGTGGTAACTGCCCGACCGGCAGTAGCACGGTGGTATATGCATGGCTGCCCGACCGGCCGTAGCTTGGTGGTAAACGTGTAACTACCCAGCCTGCCGTGGCTTGGTGGTAAATAAATATGCATGACTGCCTAATCGGTAGTAAATAATGATACATAACTGCCCAACCGGTGGTAAATAATGATGCATGACTGCCCAACCGGTGGTAATAATGATACATAACTGCCCAATCGGTGGTAACTGCCCGACTAGTGAAAACATGCCACTAATGGAAGTAATAAATATGTATTCTAATCCTTATTTTCAATTACCCTCTTGGAGTACCTATCTCAGAAAGGACAACTAACAATCCCAGTTACCTTAGGGCTACCTCGTATGCTATTACGTCTAATATAGAACTAATAGTTTGGAATGGATTCAACTTAAGGAACACAATTATAATTCACCTACTCTTTACTATACATATACACTTACGCAATAGATCAAATGAAGGACTATGGAACTTAAGAACAAATTTGTACTCATTTACAATCAAACTATTCACAACATAATCAACAATATAACAACCATCAACTGTGAGAGTGCAATATCTATAAGAATTATGCTTTTTTTTAACCTCTCTAGTCAAGTAGGCATTCTATTTGTTGATACCAAATTTTTTCCTATGTATTTTCCAGTATGCAAAATAACTTTAAAATGGCATATGTATGCATATATGAGAATATCCAAGTGTTTTATTATTTTTCCTTAATTTTTAATAATTTTAAAATCAATTTATTCCCTTGTTTTATCCGTAAAAATCCAATAATAATTTCTAAAATTATCACTTTTGGTGATTCACTTGTTGAACTTTTATATTTATGCTAAAATATAGCCAAGATAATTTTTGCATGTTTTTACAAATTTTACTTAGTATTTTTAAAAGCTAAATTGCATAATTGCAATATTAGCCTCTTTTAGGATTTAATTACGTTTACATTTACAAAATTAACTCCAGTATTTTTTTAAATAGTTAATTATATGTTATAAATCATTTTAGCGCTTTCAATTTATTTCCAAAAATTAATTTATTACTTTTTATAAATTAAATAGGGAAAATTGGCTATTTAAATAATGGCCCAATTTCATTTCAATTATAACCTAAAATCTGACTCCAATTGAACCCAATTAAACCCCGACCCAATCCCAATTAAACTGACCCAGACTCGGATCCCCACCTACCCTTTCTAATCTCGACCGTTGATCTACCGGATCAACGGTCCACGTTATTTCTTGCCTTTCTAACCCAACGACCCCCCAAAACCCTACCCCATTCATTCATTTGCACCGCCCCTAAATCCCTCCTCTCCCAAATTCTCCCTACAACACCACCCAAACCCTAGCCACCGCCACCCTAATCCACCCTAATCCATGTCCTTCCAAGGTCATCTGAGACCTGTACCAGCCTTCCATGGCTTCTATGTGTTTGGTTCTGTGGTCTCATGACCAGATTTTGAAGGAATTTGGTCAAGTCCTTGCTCGATGACCTTTCTCCGGTCATCCCTGACCTTTCTCCGGCCAGCCATGTCGAGTCAGATCCTTGACTCTCCTGGCTAGATCAATAACTTTCAAGGCCTTTCTCATTGCTTTTGGGTTTTCTGAAACCCTAATCTCTAAGACTTTTTCGATTTCTTTCAGATCTACCTTAGATCTGTGCTTGCCATGAACTTTTTAAGTGCTTCTTGATGTTTCTTTGACCTTTCTTTCAAAATGACTCTTCACTTTCCGATTAGGGTTTTCCTTCAAGTTTTTCTTTTCAGAATCTCCTCTCTGATTTTAACATGTTTCTGATTTTGCTATGTTTTGTTCATGTTGTTCTCCTATCTGAGTTAGCACGTTAAAAACCCTAATTTCTTTTGGGTTCATTCGAGTTCTGAAATTGTTCGTTAGATGTGTACCCATCTGTTTGCTAGTACTTGTTTGATTTATTTGTTTATCATCTTTTAAAATCGATTGTTGTTGAAGCCCTAGGTCTTTGGGGTCTGAAATTGCTTGTTTGAGTACATGACGCGACTAAAGCTTTGTTTTAAAACTTTCTTTTCTCTATGTGACTTGTTTGAATATGGCTGAAACCCTAACTTTCTAAAAGGGTTTCCTCACCTGCTATTTTCGAAACCTTTGCATGTCTCTGAGGCTATGTTTTCTTCTCTGTTGATTCAATGTTATTTGACCTACTTGTTTACTATGCTTCGAATGCTTGCTTTACTACTGAAACCTAGCCTACTTCTACTACTACTGCCTGTTTGTAATTTTGTCCATGAGTTTGGCCTCGCATGTCTGATGACCTTGTTCACTTTATTTATATGTTGAAGTTTCTTCACTTATTGATCTTCATCTTGTGACTAATTTCAAAGCTCTCCTTTTATGAACCCTGATTTCACTAGCCCGTTCAAAATTGATTGATTCTTTTTCATTTGTTGTAATATTTACCTTGCTGAATCTATTCCCAAAATAAGTATATTTCTGTACTTAGACTCGATTGCTTACTTAATGTTTTTTACTACTTCTTTTATGGCAATAATAAGGTTGTCTCTAAATTGATTTCCTTCCTTATTTGAATTTGTTAAACAGTGATTCCTTAATTAAAGGAAACCACTTGTATGATTGATTCTGACTGGAAATTGTTTCTATATTTGTATTAAATCTTTACTTATTACCTTCCTTCACTCATTTTCAAAAGTCCATAAATACCATGTACCCCTCTTCTTTCAAAAACAACGGACACAAGGAACGGAACACTTGAGTTCAGAACACACACTTCACTCAAAACTCTCTCTCTTTTTTCTTTGTTACTACTTGTGTTGCTGCCTTGTCTAGCCGGCTGAAAGCCAAGGCTAGGCTGTGGAAATTTGCTTACGTTTCTTTCTGCATTTGCTTCTTTACTGGTATGTTCTCATTAATCTTCCAGCACCAAGAACAACATGTTTCTTTACTATCTCCTTCACTCTTGCCTATTTCCTGCTTGTGTTTAATCAAGTTCCATTTCTGAGCATGTTGTAATCTGCCCCTTTCCCTTCTGAATTAATGTTTTCTTATGTATGAACTCTGTCAGTCACTTATTATGACTTATGAATCCCAAACCCCCATATCCCCTATGTGTTTGTATTCCCTGGTTGGTTTGGGGGCATGTCAGCATTAGACATTGTTGTGCATAACCCAAACCTGACCTTCCCTGGGGTCATAACCTTCATATCCCCTCTATGTGTTGTATTCTCTGGCTGGTTCATGGGTATGCCAACACCATCTATTGCTGTGCATGTCCAAACCTGACCCTTCCTAGGGTCATATGTTCCCTGCAATGTATTCCCAAACCCTTGGCTCCTTTGTATGGAAATGCTGATTGTTAGCTTTACTACTACTTTTTTTTACCCTTACCCCACTCTATTCTCCACTCAGTTTTAAATCTTTGTTTCTGCACTTCCACTATACTCTTAGACTTAGGTTCTGCCCCTCTTGTGTGAGCCTTGCCTTGGGACCCATGAGCTCTTTCTGAACATGGACACATAAGGGCTGGCCCTTCCACACTACACTCATCTCTATCTGGTTATGCAAACTTGGGTGTAAGCACTGCCCGGGGTCCCTTGAGACCCTTAGGGAACTCTGACACACCCAGGTCTAAGAAAGACTTTGAAACAAGTGGCATTTAAGGTGATTTGTTCCATAACTCAGAGAGGAAGTCAGAATCAGGCTTCCTATGGTTGTAACTTCTTATTTACACACTTTTCTGAAGTAATTCAGTATTTGGTCTGTAATAATTTGTAATAAACATTGGGGCTGGTTAGTGAAAAGGGCTGGGTAATTATGCATGTTTAACTATTAGAAGGGTAGAGAACATGCCTATAGGACCTGTTTTTTGTATGATTAATTCACCATTTATATAGTATGCCTATAGGATTTTTAGCCCGCATGTTTAATTATGCATTTAGATAACATGTCTACCGGATTTGTCCCAAATTCTGCATGTTTATTACCACACTTAGACACCATGCTCCTAGGATCTAAATGGTTACAATCATACATCATGCTCATAAGATTAAAATCAGTATTTCTCCATAGAAATCATGCCTATAGGAATCTCAAGTAAACCCTGCCTGCTTCATTTCACGGTCGACTAGATATCATGTCTGTAGGAATTAAAAATCAGCAATAGTAGGGATCATGCCTATAGGATCTGAAACTAGTCTAGTTTAAAATCAGTTTGACTCATACTGTTCTGAACTAATTTTCAACGACTCTCTCTCTTCTTGTTAATACAGTTTAGAAAGCATGCCTATAGGATCTCAAATCGCTCGGTTTAATCGTTACTGCCTTGCCACATTCCAAATCAGTAGTAGATACCATGTTTATAGGATCTCGCTCAAACACCTAGGCAAGCCTTAGGTGATAACAATGATAAAAATTGAACCTACCTTTGTTAATCAGTAGTTGCTACAACCAGCAGGCAGGCCTGATTCAGACTTCTTATCTGAGTTATGTAATAAATTGGTCTGCTTCAACAACTTAAACTCCTCTTGCCTTAGTATTTTAGATCCAGACCCTGATTGTGTTTGATCATGCTATTTATGTGCTTTGCTTGAGGAGGTATACGTGAGCCATTTAGTTGTTTACGTGCTTCCCCTTAACGTGCAGTCCTATGTGTTTTTGTATGTCGCCTTAGCTTTTTCACCTTTTGAAACCTCAAAGTCAGCCTAATATCCCTCCCCTTTAGGAATAGTAGTCCTAAGTTTCTCCGGGGACTGATAGGAATGGGACGGGTAATAGCATACAATACTGGTCGAGACCAATCCGCACTTTAGTACCTTAACGGGGTGGGAAGGGTAGATATGGATATGATGACTGGTGCACTAATACCACGCGTAGCCCCTCTTTTAAGGAGTGATTACTGGGTATTGCATTGATGTGATCCATATTACAAATAAACCTAGGACCTCCCCCTCCTCTTTCTTTTCCTTTAAATATTTATAGAATTGTAATTTCTTTTCAAAATCCGCCCTTTAAATAATTGCTCTTTCGAACTCTTATGTGTTTAAACTTAACCCCTACTATTTGAGCCTATATTTGTTTACTTACTAATTTCACAAATTCACAAAGAACTGTCTGACCGGGAACCACACTAGTGGATCCTGAGGGGTGCCTAACACCTTCCCCTTGGGATAATGTCAAGTCCTTACCTTATCTCTGGTTATCAAAAAATATAGTTGTAGTTGAACCTTATAGGTGTCCTAATGCACCCTAAATCATTAGGTGGCGACTCTTCAAATGCAAAACCCAGTTTCCAAAAGGAATGAGTTGTCCTATGCCCAAAATGTCATAAACCCGATTTTCCGATGTTAAGAGGGAAAAAGGAGGCGCGACGCTATTGAGTCATGCCAATTAAAAGAAGGAATAACCATTACATACCTGTTACTTAAATTATTTGAACGAAGTGAAGCTCCTACTTTTGTGAAATATGTTGAAACGAACGAATGAAGCTTCTGCTTCTGAATTTGAACAAAATTTGCTTGGACATAAAGCTTCTGACTTCTAACGTTTTTATGTATGAAAGTTAGATTCTGACTTCTAACGTTTTTGTGTATGAAATTTACTCGGAATGAAGACTTGTAAGGATTTCATTAACTTCTAACTTTTCAAATTAAGAAAGAAATCTTTCTTGTTTTCTTTCTGAAATCAGTAACGTCACTTTTGAGTCCTTCGAATTCTAAGATTTGTGCAAGTATCTTGCTTTTGGATAATTATTATTTCCTAGGTTGCCACATAGCTTATTTTAATTGCTTAGTCACTTCATGTGTTGCCACACGTCTTTGGAGTATAATTAAGTTTTATCCACTTATTAGTTAACAGGGTAATGTCCTGTTACCCGATAATTAATCAATTACCCGCATAACTAAGAATTGTCTCAAATTACTTAAAATTCTACTCATTTTTAATATACTTTATATATCTTACTACCATGGTCATGTGGTACCTTGTATGGTACTAGTCCATAAATATCGGGTATTATAGCTCGGACAGTATTTTATCCCAAATTGGTCACTTTCAACAAAACTCGTTTTCTTTAATTCGTGTACTCTTAATCCTTCTTGACACTTACTTATTGCTTGTTATAATTAGCATAAATACGTTAACCTCAAGATAATATCACCCCCGAGTCTACGTCAATTAACTGAAGACGAAACTTTTTAATGTACGAAAACGCGAGATGTAGCAATGGTGAGGAAGTTCGGAAAAGGGTAGGAGCTCTCATTCTTGTTAACCACTTTGGTGATCACCCTGGACATAATATTCCCGATGTTGATCGGGTACCCCGCCATGATGGCCCCCACAATAATACCCCGGGAGACCGGCATATCACTGTCATGAGTAGTGGGGTCTAACCGGCTGCACACAAAAGTCTCCCAACCCTTAGCCTCGAAGCTCAAAGTGTTCCTGTAAATGGGGACCCCAGGTGTCAGCCAAGCTGGAGTAGTCCCTGGGAGAGCAATCACTGATGCCAGCCACGGGCGAGCTAACTCATCCATAGCCACCTTTTCTAAGTACAATGACGCATCCTCGTCATTGAACCCAACATGATCATTCAGAGTCTTGCCATCAAACTTAATCTTCAGGTTCCGCACTTTGGTAAAAAATGTGCCTTTTCTTAAGTGGGCGACATTGGCGTAAAACTCCTTGACCAAGTGTTCATTGGCATCAGGTAGGTTGCTGGTGAAGAATTTCCACCACACTCTCTCATTGAATTGCCTCTTGACATTTGGGTTGTGCGGTAGCAGATCCCGCTCAATAAAGACCCTCTCATGTGTGAGTGGCCTCTGAGGCCACCATTCCCGAAACTTGTGGTAGGCTTTTTCACTCACAAAACTTTGTTGCCATACCACTGGGTTCCTTGTTCATTCCAACCCTTCTGTCTGGGTGTCACCACCCCTCCCGTCATCAGGGATCTCAGCATCTACATCAATAGGATCCTGTCTAGATGGAGAAGCTGGAGGAGAGGCTGATGCCGAAGACTCACTACTTTCCTCTGAGCCATCAGACGACTTAGAAGAAGCAGGGAAAGCTGGGGTTGTAGGCTCGTCTCTCAGTTGGAATCTCCCTGGAAAGTCTGCTGGGATGTGGGTTGGCACTGAATCTCCCTCCGAAACTTCCTAGGAGGGGACATATTCGCTACTCTCAGAATGGGATGCGGCTCTGTCAGCAGCTTTGATTATTTTCCTCAACTTCCCTATCAATTTCTGGACCGCTAGTGGTAGTCTGGTCCTTCCTTAACCTCCTATTCCCCTGCCTCGAGAAGATTCAGCCCTCCCTTTTTGTATTTCACCGGCACCTCTAGATCGGACCATTTTCTGCAGACAAAATCAATGAAAGATCATTAGTATTGGTGTTAAAAAAAATATCAAAGAAAAACAGATGAAAAGTTGATAGTGTTTCACAAGCACAGGACCGCTGGCAGCAGAAAAAGTTCCGCGGCCGCAGACTGGAAACCGCGGACAGCGGAAAAAGAACAGCGTCTGCGGAATGTTGGGAATCAGACTACCCATTCTCTGAATCTGTGGTACCGCTGAGAGCAAATTTTTGGGTGCGGCCGCGAAAGTTGAATCGCCGACCGCGGAAAAAGAATTGTGGCCGCGAACCAAGTTTGACAAGTCTCTGATCCTGGAATCCGCTGTCCGCAAAAATTGAAACGCTGCCACGTAAAGAAGGCCGCTATTAGCGGAGTTTCAACCGCTGACCGCAGAAAATAGACCATTTTTAACTTAAGCTTCACATGAACGCTGACCGCGGAATTGCAGCCGCAGCCGCGGAATTCAAAAATTATCCGGGCAACCAAGGGTTTCACTTTTTCTTGTCACTAACTGGTATCATGAACACTTCCAACCCCTATTAGGAATCAACTAATTATCAACCAATTAATCCTAACTAATTTAGCCTCAAACAATCAACAACTAATTAACCCTAGGTAAAACTAAAAGAAAAAGAAGAGGAAGAAGTTAAAACAAAAAGATAAGAAAAGTATAAATTGTAAAACAAGGATGATTTGAGCATACCAATAGCTGGATGTATGTTGGAAATTATTTCTGATTAGAAGTGTGCAGATTAGGGTTCAGAGTGAAAGAGGATGAACAGTGAAATTTTCTTTTGAGAGTTCAAATTGCGAAAAGGCTAAAAGGTTCCCTGACCTTCTATTTATACTAAAAAGATTGGGATCCACAGATCTTATCTGACGCAGACGCGGAATTCAACCGCGGTCCGCGCTTTTACCATTTTTGAAGAGCTGATACCAAGAGGGAACCGTTGAGAGCGAAAAAATAGGAGCGACCTCGGAACAGGTCCTCTGACCGCGAAAAAGCCATCGCGGACGCGGTTCAAACTTCACAGAGTTCATATTTTGGACTTTTCAAGTCCGCGTCCACTACCAAATAACGCCTTCGCGAAAATGATTCCGCTGACCGCAAAATTTTGAGCACGGTCAGCGGTCCAATTACAGACTTAGCCAACTTTTTCCATTGTTAGTCCTGCACTGCATCAAACATTCTTACACACATCTCATAACCAGTTAGTCCAAAACAAGTCCTACACTAAGAAGAAAATCAAAAAGAAAGAAAAACACATTGGTTGCCTCCCAAGAAGCGCCTGATTTAACATCATGCACGATGCAGGTTACCATCAATCACTTGAGATGGATCATTGCCACCACATGGATGTCATCAAACTTGCCAAGATAGTGCTTCACTCGATGCCCATTAACTTAGAAGATTTCACCATTTTTGTTTTTCAAATCAAGAGCACCAAACGGAGTTACATGCACCACTTTAAAAGGGCCACTCCATTTTGACTTGAGCTTTCCCGGAAACAATCGTAACCGAGAATTGAATAGAAGAACCAAATCACCCTCCTTGAATTCCTTGCTTCGGGCATACTTGTCATGTAAGTACTTTATCTTGTCCTTATACAAGGACGAGCTGGAATAGGCATGGAACCTAAATTCATCAAGTTCATTGAGTTGCTATACCCGGAGATTTGCTGCAACATCCCACGCAAGATTTAACTTCTTCAGCGCCCACATGGCCTTATGGTCTAACTAAACCGGAAGATGGCGCTCTTTCCCAAATACCAAGCTGTACGGAGACATACCAATTGGAGTCTTGTAAGCAGTCCTGTAAGCCCACAAAGCATCATCCAATTTCTTTGACCAGTCAGTCCTATTTGCATCGACGGTTTTTGACAATATGCTCTTTATCTCCTTGTTCGAGACCTCAACTTGCCCACTAGCCTGGGGATGATAAGGGGTTGACACTGTATGATTGACACCATACTTGGAAAATAAAGTATCGAAGGCCTTGTTACAAAAATGAGAACCCTCATCAATGATTGCCCTAGGAGTGTCAAACCTTGTAAAAGTATTTTTCTTCAAGAAAGCCACTACACTCCGTGCCTTATTGTTGGGCAAAGCCACAGCTTCGACCCACTTGGAAACATAATCAACAACAACCAGAATGTACGTGTTACCACATGAACTCACAAAAGTTCCTATGATGTCAATGCCCCACACATCAAATATGTCAACCTCAAGAATAGTGGTGACAGGCATTTCATCCTTCTTGGAAATTCCACCAGCTCTTTGACACTCATCACATCTCTTCACAAGCTCACTAGCATCTCTATACAATGTTGGCCAATAAAAACCACAGCTGAGAACCTTTCAAGCAGTTCTTGCCCCACCATGATGACCACCGTAGGTCGATGAATGGAAAGCATCAAGAATAGTCATTTGCTCCTCTTCTGGAACACATCTCCGGATCACACCATCATTACAAATCTTGAACAGGTAAGGCTCGTCCCAGTAGTAATCCAAGCTATCCCGTCTAAGCTTCTTCCTTTGGTTAGAAGAGAGCTCACACGGGACAATGCCGGTCATAAGAAAATTAGCAACATCCGCGAACCAATGCATACTATTCAAAGATACTGAGAGGAGTTGCTCAAACAGGAATGCATCATTAATTTGGAACCCATCATGGGGCCTCTCCTCCTCCTCCAAGCGGGACAAGTGGTCCGCCACTTGGTTTTCACACCCTTTTCGATCAACAATCTCAAGGTCAAACTCTTGAAACAATAGAACCCATCTCATCAATCGAGCCTTAGAATCCTTCTTTGTCATCAAGTAGTGAAGTGCTGCGTGGTCATTATGAACTATCACCTTGGCACCCATGAGATAAGGCCTAAGCTTCTCCATTGCGAACACTATGGCTAGCAACTCTTTTTCCGTCACCGTGTAATTAACCTGGGCATCATTCAGAGTTTTGCTTGCATAATACACCGGGTGAAACATCTTGTTCACTCTTGGACCCAAGATCGCTCCTACCGCAACATCACTTGCGCCGCACATGAGCTCAAAAGGTAAGCTCCAATTGGGTATGGTAATAACGGGAGTGGTTGTTAGTTTGTACTTGAGAAGTTCAAAAGCTTTCATGTATTCATCATTAAACACGAACTTTGCATCCTTTTCCAATAGTTTGCATAAAGGATTTACTTTCTTTGAATAGTCCTTGATGAACCTTTGGTAGAAACCTGCATGCCCAAGAAAACGCCTAACCCCCTTGACGGAAATAGGAGGAGGAAGCTTTGAAATCACTTCAATCTTCGCCTTGTCCACCTCTATGTCGTTCTTTGAGATCTTATGGCCGAGGACAATGCCCTCCTCGACCATAAAGTGGCATTTTTCCCAGTTAAGCACTAGATTTATCTCTTCACATCGGGCCAACACCTTGTCAAGATTCTTCAAGCATTCTTCAAAGGAGTCACCCACAACACTAAAATCATCCATGAACGGAACAGTTAAAGCATGCGAGTTGGGCTATTTACCTTTACGTTGTTATTTATTCCATGTTATATTTTGTTACATGCTTTGGTTGCTATTTGCCCTTACATGTTATCCATGTCTTACTTGTTATCGGTAATTTAATTGTTACTTATTTCGATTCATTCATTCTTCACTCAATACCAGTTTACCTTTTATATGTTCCTACCTGTATTAATTGTATATCTTCATTGTGTCATATTTTTACTTCTTTTTATTGTCTTTACATTACTTGTTGCACTTCATTATGTTATTTCGGTTATGTGAGTCTTTTGCTATTCTTGTATTGCTGAATTGTCGAGGTTTGTGAACACGAGGTATTGGTTATTCTCTATTGTACAGGTAGTTCCTTGATATTTTGTACGCTTTATTTCCTTTTTAGGTTGAGATTACATTATTGAGTGTTGAGTTGTTTATGTTAATGAATTTATAAGGGGAATAGGTTGCACGCTGCAATAGATATTATTATAATATTAGGACCGGGTTGCACGCAACAACAGATATTGTGAAATATTATTGGGATCGGGTTGCACGTCACAACAGATATTGTGAAATATTATTGGGGGTTGCAGCCGCAACAGATATTATGATAAATGTTGGGATCGGGGTTGCGTGCCGCAAGAGAGTATGATGTGTTGCAGTTGTTTGTAGATGTAGTGTTTTTATCTCGGTACTGTGATATAAGGTTATGAGACAATGTTATTCGGGGGCTCTCTGTTATTTGATCTTCAGGTTCGTTCTTATGAGTTTACTGCTTTATCTATATTTTTGTTTTCTTTTATTATTATTCGTATAGGTTCATAGTGAGTGTCTTGTCATGGCCTCGTCATTACTTCGTCGAGGTTAGACTCGACACTTACAGAGTAAATGAGGTCGGTTGTACTCATACTACACCACTGCACTTATTGTGCAAATCCCGGTATTGGTCCTAGCGGCGCGTAGCGGAGACTGCTTGGATCTGACTACTACCGGAGGCTTGAAGTAGAGCTACTCGACATTCGCAGTCCCTGAAGCCCCCTACAAACTTATTTTTACTATTCATCTAGTTTCTGATATTTTTATTTTATTTCAGACCATATTTGTAGTATTCTATTCGCTCATATGCTTGTGACTTCGGATTTGTGGGATTAGTAGAGATTACATTGCTTTTGGTATTCATCTCATGTACTTCAGAGTTTATCAACTATTAGTTATTACTGTTCCGTTCTTAAGTTGTTAAAAATGGTTAATTAATTAGCTAACATTGGCTTGCCTAGCAAGTGGATGTTAGGCGCTATCACGACCCCATGGTTGGAATGTCGGGTCGTAAAATGTTGGTTTCAGAGCATTAGATTTCCTAGGTCCCATGAGTCATGATCAAGCTTAGTAAAGTCTGAAAGATCGGTACGGAGACGTCTGTACTTATCTTCTAGAGGCTATAAGGCTTCAAGAATATGTCACTTTGTTTTTCCTTTATCGTACGACTTTATTCTATCGCTGAAATCATGCTATTCGTGTTCTCTCACATTTGATGAGTACACGCACAACATCCAAAGACAAGCAGGAGCTGGAGCCCCATGTTGTAGCCACTACCAGGGGTAGAGGCCGGGGCAGAGGCAGAGCTCAACCTAGAGCCTGCCCCGCAGGACCGATTGTAGAACCTCAGATCTAGAAGCAGCAGGAGATCCCTGCTCTAGCCATACCAGCTCAGGTCCTAGAGGGGTTCATGCACCCCCGTACTTCAGGACACCCTTGTTGACTTAGTGGGCCTCATGGAGCATGTGGCCCAGGCCGGTGAATTTCCTGTAGCACCAGCCGTCTCTCAGCATTGGGGAGGAGCCCAGACTCCCGCTACTCACACTCTAGAGTAGATGGCTCCCATATATCAGACTCTAGCAATTCCAATAATTGTAGTAGTTCAGCACGTTATTGCTACACAGCCCGGGGAGAGACCCGCTATGTCGACAGAGGGGTTGAAGAGGTTGGACAGGTTCACCAAGCTATTCCCTGTTCATTTTGGTGGTACACCTTCTGAGGACCTATATAATTTCTTGGACCGTTTCCATAAGGTACTACACAACATGAGTATAGTGGAATCCAATGGAGTCGACTTTGTAGTGTTTCAGATGACTGGTTCTGCCAAGAGATGGTGGTAGAATTATGTTCATGGTAGGCCAGCAGGTTCGCCTCCACTCGCTTGGGAATAATTTTCACAGCTAGTCCTAGAGGATCTGCGTAGCCAGTTTGAGCGCCTATAGTATGGTAGTATGACAGTAACCCAGTATGAGACTAGATTTGTGGATTTATCACTCCATGAAGCTATCTTGATTCCTACTAAGAGGGATAGTGTGAGGAGATTATAGATGACCTTACTTATGGTATCAGGTTGCAGATGGCCAGAGAGACTGGGGATGATATTTCTTTCAACTAGGTTGTAGAGATCGTGAGGCGGATCGAGAAGATTCATAGTCAGGGCAGAGAGGTGGCATCTAAGAAGAGGCCTCGTCAATCCGGTGGTTTCAGTGGTGCCTTATCTGGAGGCAGGGGTTCATTTGGTAGAGGCCATCCTACCAGGCCGATTCAGTCAGTGCTTCAAGTAACATACAGTGCTTCGGGCAATCGTGGTTCTTATAGGTCTCATCCTGAGTAGCTTGTGTTTAGTTCACCTTCAAGTCCTATCAGTGCACCACCGCCATAGAGTTACTACGGTGGTAATTAGGGATTGTCTCAGACTCAACAGTTATGCCAGCTGCGGGGTTGTTTTAGTGTGGCGACGCAGGCCATATCAAGAGGTGCTGTCCTAGATTGAGGAGCAGCAAACCACAACAGGGTACTCATGCCATGATTCTGACACCGGTTGCTCCACGACCCGCTCATCCAGCTAGAGGCGAGAGTCAGGTATCCCGAGGTAGTGGTCAGGCTGTTAGAGGTGGAGGCCAGCCGATTAGAGGCTGTCCGAGAGGGGAATATTAGAGTGGTGGGGATCAACCCCGTTTCTATGCATTCCCATCTTGACCTGTGATAAAGTCGTTGGATACGGTCATCACAGGTATTGTTCTAGTTTTCCATAGAGATGCATCAGTTCTATTTGATCCGGGTTCCACTTATTTATATGTGTCATCCAATTTTGCTTCATATTTGGATATGTCTCGTGATTCTTTGAGTGTTTCTATTTATGTGTCTACACCTGTTGGGAGTTCTATTGTGGTAGACCGAGTATATCTTGCATGTTTGGTCACTGTCGGGAGCTTTGAGACTAGGGTAGACCCTTTATTACTTGATATGGTTGATTCGGACGTGATCTTAGGCATGGATTGGTTGTTGCCTTATCATGTTATTTTGGATTGTCACGCCAAGACTGTGACTTTAGCCATGCCGTGGTTGCCTCGATTGGAGTGGAGAGGGACTCCTAGTCATTCCACTAGTAGGGTCACTTCTTATGTGAAGGCTCGGCGTATGGTCGAGACGGGGTGTCTGCATATTTGGCCTATAACCGTGATCCTAGTATGGAGGTTCCTTCCATAGATTTGGTACCACTTGTGTGCGAGTTCCCAGAGGTGTTTCCTACAGATTTGTCGGGGATGCCACCCGACGGAGATATCAACTTCTGCATTGACTTGGTTTTAAGCACTCAGTCCATTTCTACCTCACCATACCGTATGGCTCTAGTTGAGTTGAAAGAATTGATGGAGTAGTTGCAGGATTTGCTAGACAAGGGATTCATGAGACCTAGTGTCTCGCCTTGGGTGCACCGGTGTTGTTTGTAAAGAAGAAGGATGGCTCTATGAGCATGTGTATAGATTACATGTCTAACTAAGGTCACTATCAAGAACAAGTATTCTTTGCCGAGGATTGATGAGTTATTTGACCAGTTTAAGGGTGCCAAGGTATTTTCGAAGATTGATTTGAGATCTGGCTACCATCAGTTCAAGATTAGGGCATCGGGTGTCCTTAAGATAGCTTTTTGAACTCGGTATGATCACTATGAGTTCTTAGTGATGTCATTTGGCTTGACTAATTTCCCAGCAGCATTTTTTTATAGATTTGATGAACCAGGTGTACAAGCCTATCTGGATTCTTTTGTAATCGTCTTCATTGATGATATTTTGGTTTACTCCTGTAATCGAAGCATGAGCAACATCTACAGATTGTACTTCAGACCTTGAGAGATTGTTAGTTATATGCCAAGTTTTCGAAGTGTGAGTTCTGGTTGGACTCGGTTGCCTTTTTGGGCCGTGTTGTATCTTTCGAGAGCATGAAGGTAGACCCTAAGAAGATTGAGGCACTTCAGAACTGGCCTAGACCTACTTCAGCTACAAAGATTCGGAGCTACTTAGGTTTGACAGGTTATTATCGTCGATTTGTGGAGGGGTTTTCATCTATCTCGACCCCGTTGACCAAGTTGACCTAGAAGGGTGCTCTTTTCAGGTGGTCCGATGAGTGTGAGATGAGTTTTTAGAAGCTAAAGACTGTATTGACTACACCCCCAGTGTTGGTGTTGCCTACAAGTTCGGAATATTACATCGTGTATTGTGATGCATCGCATATTGGACTTGGTGCGATGTTGATCAGGACGGTAGGGCAATTGCCTACGCGTCTCGGAAGTTGAAGGTTCATGAGAAGAATTACCCAGTGCATAACTTAAAGTTGGCAGCCATTGTTCACGCGCTGAAGAGTTGGAGGCACTATCTTTACAGTATTCCATGTGAGGTCTATACCGACCATCACAGTCTCCAGCACCTGTTCAAGCAGAAAGACCTTAATTTGCGGTAGCGAAAATGGTTAGAGTTATTGAAAAAATATGATATCACAATATTATATCACCGGGGGAAGGCCAATATAGTGATTGATGCATTGAGTAGGAAGGCTGAGAGCATGGGCAGTTTGGCATATTTACCGGTAGCGGAGAGGCCATTAGCTATGGATATTCGGGCCTTACTGGGTTTTTGCTTGTGGCACAGTCTTCATTGTTGCAGCATATCAAGGCTCGCCAGTTTGATGATCCTCACTTGTTGGTGTTGAGGGATACGATACAGCGGGGTGGTGCTAAGGAGGTTGTGAGTGGAGATGATGGTGTTATGTGGTTTCAAGGTCAGATTTTTGTTCCAAATATTTATGGGTTGAGAGATTCGATCCTTGAGGAGGTTCACAGTTTGCGCTATTCCATTCACTAGATGTCACGAAGATGTACCGCGACTTGAAATAACACTATTGTGAAATGATATTGGGATCGGGTTGCACGCCGCAACTGATATAGTAATAAATATTGGGATCGAGTTACGCGCCGCAACAGAGTATGATGTGTTGTAATTGTTTGTAGATGTAGTGTTTTCATCATGGGACGGTGATATAAGGTTATGGGACGATGTTATTCTGGGGCCCTATGTTAGTTGACCTCAGGTCCGTCCTTATGAGTTTACTGCTTTATCAATATTTTTGCCTTCCTTTATTATTATTCGTACAGGTTTATAGTGAGTGTCTTGTCATAGCCTCGTCACTACTTCGTCGAGGTTAGGCTCGACAACTGTAGAGTACATGGGGTTGGTTGTACTCATACTATACTTCTGCACTTCTTGTGCAGATCCCGATGTTGGTCATAGCAACGCGTAGCGGAGACTTCTCGGATGCGGCTGCTACCGAAGACTTGAGGTAGAGCTGCTGGACGTTCGCAGTCCCTGAAGTCCCCTTCTATCATGTTTTTACTGTTCATCTAGTTTTAGACAATTGTATTGCATTTCAGACCATATTTTTGGTATTCTAGTAGCTCATGTACTTGTGACTCCAGATTTTTGAGATTAGTATAAATTGCGTTGCTTTTGGTATTTATCTCATGTACTTCAGAGTTTATCAGCTGTTAATTATTAGCTAATTAGTTAATTAATTAGCTAACATTGGTTTGCCTAGCAAGTGGATATTAGGCGTCATCACGGTCCTATGGTTGGGATTTTGGATCATGAGAGTTGGATGCTGAAGGAAAAACAACCACTAATGTATGACGTATGAATAACACAGCCCTATAGGTAACTTTGATCGGAGCTTCCTTGCACGCTTCCTACAGTACTCGGATATTTTTGCCGTTAGTATTAAGACCTTCGAAAGACCACCCATTTGTTTTGTTTTGTTTTGGGAAAAAGATAGTGGGCGTTGTATTGGTGGTGACAAAGCGCTACATGTGGAATATTAGAATGCTGACATAGCATGACACGTGGGACAATGATACAGCAATATGTGGCTTTCTTAACTGTTAGGGAAGAGAAGGCACGGGGAGAAATACCTACAAGACGGTACCAGGCCTAACAGATTGGCAAGGATAAATGAGGAGAGAATGAATAAATAATAAAAAGAAGGAAAGATACATGAACCGAAAGTAAATAAGGAAGTGGAATCGGAACAGATATGAGGCATTCATAGAAATAAATACCAGTTATAGATATCCGAGATTATGAGCAATTAATATAATTAATGCCCATAATCAACCCTAATTATGTGGGAAAAAACCGTTACAATTGTATATTCCTATATGAGAGCACAAAATTCTATTGTAAGGATAGATCTGAGGCAATATTGAAATATACTCTTTACTTTCTTGCTTTCTCAAAATTCTCTACCTTGACTTTGCAATTTGTCTATCTATTATTTCCTTAGTTATTCTCATTATTTTCCTTTGAAACCGTTGGGAAAGTGAAGTAAAACTTGGTTATCAATAACCCGTTTTCTTCTAAAATTTGATTTTGATCAAATGGCTTATTTTTGGTTAAACAAATTGCTTCTGTTAACGGGAATCTGATAATCTTTTCACTTTCCAAATTCACTTTTCTGCAAAAAATCATGTCAACAGCCAACGATAATAACCAATTGAACCAACAGGAGGAAGGAACTCCACCAATCCCTTCACCACAAAAATCTCCTCGACAGTCACGAGAGGGAACACCTCAAAGATCAACATGGGAACGTGCAGACTGCCAAGGACGCATTGAAACAATTAATTGCAGAACACGTCAACAACGCCCTTCAAGCTTCTGTTAGTGGATTGCCAACTACAGCACCAACTCATCCTCTAAACAATACCGCGACTATAGAAAACCCACGCTCGGGGCTCGCTAATTCAGGAAGTGGAGGGACTCCCAGTGAATCTCGTGATGGAAGGTCAGGTACACCAACTAATTCTAATTTACAAAGGTTTGTACTAACTTTGCAGAAGCAGCTGAAGGAGCAGAATGATCGTATAGAACAAATACCTGGCGTACCACCCGTAATTAAAGGAGTGGATATTGAAAAATATTCACAACACCCCTGGAAGCCAAGTGCAGCACCTTTGCCGATCCCTAAGAAGTTTAAAATGCCTGATAATCCAAAGTATGATGGAACAACCAACCCGCGAGATCATGTAACCGCATTTACAACTGGCGTAAAAGGCAAGGACTTAACCAAGCAAGAAATTGAGTCAGTAATGGTCAAAATATTTGGCGAAAGGAACACTAACATGGTATTCTCTCTTACCTGAAAACTCTATTGACTTTTTTGCTGAGCTTGTAGATTCATTTATAAAGCACATTCGGAAGCTCAAAAAGTTAAGAAGAGTATGGAAGACATCATTAAAATAAAACAAGGAGATACTGAGTTACTCAGGGAATTTGTGGATAGATTCTAACGTGAGAGGATGATGCTACCGCGAGTACGTGATAATTGGGCAGCCATGGCGTTTGCAAGTAACTTAAATGAAAAAAGCTCAGAAGCAACGAGGAGACATAAAGAAAGCTAACGAGAATTTCCTGCTACGACATGGAATGATGTTTACAATAGATACAGCACGAAGCTGCAGATAGAAGAAGGTACGATCACTCAGGCAAGGGGTGATTAAAGAACAAGTTCAAGACGACCAGAATCTGAAAAAAGGTCCGGTAAAAATACGTACGAACCTTACATGGGACCAGCAGGACGGGATTCACGCTCTAAACAAGAAAACGCACGGTATGAATCAAGATCAAGGCATAGAGATGCGGGATCATCATCCAAGTTCGGAAAAGGGAGAGATACGCGAGGTAGTAATGCTAGTACAAATGCATGGATTGGAGATTACAGTTT
Source organism: Nicotiana attenuata (assembly GCF_001879085.1). Classification (NCBI taxonomy): domain Eukaryota; kingdom Viridiplantae; phylum Streptophyta; class Magnoliopsida; order Solanales; family Solanaceae; genus Nicotiana; species Nicotiana attenuata. The sequence goes on from NW_017670319.1 coordinate 120,352, forward strand.
CAATATTAGCACTTCTGAGTTGGTATCTGTTTTAAGGATTATGGGAGATAAGGTGCAGTGGCCGAAAGAAATAAGATCAAACCCTAGCAGAAGAAATTCAGATTTTTGGTGCGAGTTTCATAATGACCATGGCCATAAAACAACAGATTGCAGATTATTACAAGGTGAAGTAGAGCATTTATTAAAACAAGGCTATTTAACTGAACTGTTCAGTGAGAAAGGTAAGCAATCTTATATGAAGACTAGGCAAGAGCCTCCAAAACCTACGTCACCAAAAAGAACGATTAACGTGACAAGCGGGGGGAGAAGAGGTCAACAGTGTGACATATACGGCTGCAAAAATGACATCAAAAGTCACAGTTACCCATGGGAAGCGAGTTCGCCAAGTTTTGGAGGAAGACAATATAACGTCTGATGATACAAATACGGATGGCTGATAATCCCTCACAACGATGCACTTGTAATATCTTTACTTGTACATGATACTAATGTTAAACGAGTTTTGATTGATCCAGGTAGCTCCGTAAATATAATTCTACTGAGAGTTGTAAATGAGATGCAAGCTGATGACAAGATGGTGCCCAAAGTACGTGCCTTATCTGGATTCGATAATTCAAGCGTTGTCACCAAAGGGGAAATCGTGCTTGCCACAATTGCAGAAGGAGTTGTCAAGGATACGAAATTTCAGGTGATAGATACGGACATGCCTTATAATATAATTCTTGGAAGACCGTGGATTCATGATATGGATCTTGTACCATCTACTTTACATCAAGTTGTTAAGTTTCCTTCATAATGGGGGATTCGAAAAATCCGTGGAGATCAGCAGGCTTCTAAAAGTATCAATTTAGTTGCGGATTCGAGCGTCGCGAACGATGATACAGATAAAAAATAGCAATTATAGAATTCAGTTGAGGACATAAAAGCACAAACCTCAACTGAAAACGGACAAGCGGATGTAGATTCAATACCTGATGTCATCCAAGAGCCAGAAGAGAACTCGAGGCTATCACACTTTCCGAACAGTGGCCAGTTAGAATTGTTTATATTGGAATGAAGCTAAGCCCAGGAATGAAAGGTAAACTCATTAAATTTTTACAAGCTAAGATTGATTTGCTTGGTCGCAATTAGATATGACAGGTATACCACCGGAGGTGATGACCCACAAGCAAAGGTATCTAACGGGTGGGCCGTGCCGGGTAGACTTTTTTTTAACCGAACGGGTTGGGGGTACGGGTCGGTTCCAGTTAATTGTTAACGGGTTTAACGGGTTCGGGTTTTTTCGGGTAAAAAGTAACCCGTACGGGTAGGGGTTTACGGGGCTGGGCCGGGTTACAGATATTTCAATTTTTTTTTAAAACATTTTTGTACATGTATTGTAATTTATATAAAATATAAAGTAAAATATATAAAAATAACAATGATTATGGAAAAAATTACACTTATAAATTGCAAGTGCAACATGTATTTCAATTTTTCAAAAAATTTCAAAATTCAACTCTTACAAGTTACAACCAAGTACTAAATTCGACAAGTACTAAATTCAAAGGTTTTGCATTGCCCTTGTAAGTTCTTCATAATCAATATGAATTGATTGTCCTTCTTCTGGAGTGTTAAATTCATATGGGTTACCATGTGTTAATATAGCTCCAAGTTCCTCGTCTTCTGGGCTATCAACATCTTCACGTCCTTGATTTCTTCGTTCCGATCTAATCCAATCTCTGAAACATACTAAAACTTCCAAAGCATTGCTTCCCAATGAGTGACGAGTGTCTCCTAGTTGTTGTCTTGCTTGACTAAATGCACTCTCTGATGCAAAAGTTGAAATTGGCACATTTAGCACGTCCCGAGCCATAGCGGAAAGAACAGGAAATTGCTTTTCATTGTCACGCCACCATCCCAACGCTAAAAATTCCTTTGTGCGAATCTCCTTTTGTTTCTGCAAGTAGAATTGAAGTTCATCAATGTTTCTGCTACTGGTTTGAGTTGTAGCAAATATAGAAAAAATATTAAAACTATCAACTATTTCATCATCATACAAAGTAGTAGAACTTGAAGAAGTGGTACACTGCATAGTGGGAGCATTGGCTACATTAAGAGCAACATCATCAACTATATTTGCATAATAATTATATAATATTTGTAAATTATCATTTAGATTGTTCATACAAGTAAAAATATCTGGGGTTTTAGTTTCTCCAATCTCCATGTAAGTATATAAAGCATTGATTAATTGGTGACAATCAGCCATCTTAATAGAAGGATTTAAAACAGCGCCAATTAAGTAAATCTGAGGAATTGGAAAGAAATATTTTTTGAATTTGTCTTGCATTTCTTAAACAGCAGCCTTATATTTTTCTTTGTTCTTAAATTCAAAGAGTAGAAAAGCAATTTCAGCTATATGTACTAAAACCATTGTAACAGTAGGGTAGTATGCTTCAGAAAACTCAACAGTAGCTATATAAAATTTATGTAAAAATTGAATAACATCATTAATGACCTCCCAAGTAGCAGGTGTTAACATACGGTTTCTATCAGTACAATGCGCATTAGCAACTTCAGTTATTGGAAATCTATATTTGTAGCAACATTTTAAAAATATGTAAGTATAATTCCACCTAGTAACAATTTCGTCTGGCATGAATCTTGGTTTAAGGTTATACTCGGTACACTTATTCTTAAATTTCCTAATTCTAGATTGTCATTTATTTCCTTGAATAACACCAACTGCTCTTCTAACATGAATAATCTCGGTTGAAAATAAATCAAGGCCACTTTTAACAATTAAATTATAAATATGACATGCACACTTAACATGAAAAATTTCTTCAAGTGGCGGTTGCAAATGCATTTTTAATAATGAAATTGCGGGAGTATTGTTAGAAGCATTATCAAAAGACATACACAATACTTTTTGGTTAAGATTATAAAATTGAACAACTTCATTAATAGTACTACTTATAAACACAGCAGTATGACTCTGATATTCATCATATTTAAAAGCGATAATACGTTTTTGCATACAAAATAAATCATCTATACAATGACATGTAATTGTCAAATGATCATTTCCATTAACAGCGTGGCCAATATCAGAAGTTAGAGAAACTCTACAGGGAAGGTGTTTAAATAAATAATGTATGTATGTTTGATATTGACCATGCAATCTAAAAATATCAGCTCTACAAGTACTTCTAGGGATACCTTTAAATAAAGGATTATAAATCCTTTGAATATACATAATAAGATATGATGAAGAAGCAAAAGAAAAAGGTAGACAACCCAAAGCAATCATTTTTGCTAACTCCTCACGATCCTTCATTTTATCATATTTCATTAGTTCTCCAGTAGTAGGGTTAAGAGTTGTTTGATTTCCATCACCATCAGATCCTCATTCTATGGGATGTTCAATTCTCATATGTCTACTAAGCGTTCCAGTCCCCCCTAAATTTCCTCCAGTCAAATGTTTAAAATCATCTTTACAAGGTTTGCATCTAACTCTGTCAGTACCTTGAATTATTTCAAAAAAATTCCAAACCTTACTTCTTTTTATACGATTAGTAGTCGGAGCCACAGGTGGTCTACTACTAGTGCCACGACAACCACCCCTTGTAGCAACTCCAGCACTAGTAGGTGTAGCTGGTATCTCATCTTCCATTCCTAATTCATTATCTTCTATTCCAAAATCTTCTTGTAATTGTTCATAATCTATATTATCATTAGGCGATGTTTCAGAAACATGTGTAAATGGGGTATTACTATTACTACCAGATGCTGAAGGACTACCTCTTTTTTATTTCCCCTACCAGCAACTTTTCTACACGCTCTTTTAGCAGCATTAAGCATATTGTAAAAATTAAAGTATAAGCTAAAATTAAATATGCAATTAAAATAGTAAATAAGAGAAAGAGTTGGAGGGAGTGCACCGAATTCGACAATAAATTGAGTACTTGATTACGCAATTCCGATGTTACCACGAACAAACGTCAAGCAAGTATTTCAATTTTGAAGTTCAATTGTTCAAACTTCAAAATCCGAATGATAAAACACGATAAATTAAATTCAAGAAAAAAGAGCCAAATAGAATTAGGAGATGAATTGAAGACTTGAAGTCTTGAAAATAGAAGAATGAGAGAATGAGAGAAATTGAGATTGAGAAATGAGAGTTGAGTGAAGAAATGAAGAAGAGGGGGGGGGGGTATTCATAGTTTTAGAGAAGGTTAATTTTGTAAATTGAAAAAAGGTGAAATTTTAAAGAAAAAAGAGGCTATTAATGCAATTAACCCGTTGGGCAACGGATCCCTGCCAGGGGTGACCGTTGCCAATGGTTAGCGGGCCCCACTGATTTCAAAAAATTAAAAAAAAAAAGAATTAGCTGTTGTACCGGTCCGGTCCGGGCCGGTTAAACAGGTACACGGCACTGTTCACGTGGACCGGGTTTGACCAGTCCGGTTAACCATTACAAAAAAATAAACGGACCAACCCCCTCTACCCCTCCTACCCAGCCCCACCCGGCCCCCTATGTACCGGGCTGGTTCGGTTCTGATTTTAACCGGTCTGGGCCGGTCCGGTTACAGGTCAACCCGGCCCGTTAGACACCCTTACCCACAAGCTGAATGAAGATCCATCGTATCCACCTGTCAAACAGAAGAAAAGGAAGCAGGGATCCTTCAAAAATCAGGTGATCCAGGATGAGTTACAGAAACCTTTAAAAATTAGATCAATCCGAGAGGTTAAATATCCTAACTGGCTAGCTAATACTGTAATAGTACCAAAAAAGAATGGGAAATGGCGAGTTTGTGTAGATTATTTTGACTTAAATAAAGCTTGTCCTAAAGATTCATTCCCTTTACCGCACATAGATCAACTAATTGATTCTACTGCAGAGCATGAGTTGTTAAGTTATAACCAGATAATATGGACCCGTCAGATGAAGAAAAAACTTCCTTTATCACAGACAGAGGGACTTACTGTTGTATAGTCATGCCTTTCGGACTAAAACATGCAGGAGCCACGTACCAAAGATTGGTAACAAAATGTATCAAGAACACCTGGGAAAAACTATGGAAGTCTACATCAATAATATGCTAGTCAAGTCGGCACAGGCAGGAGATCATATCCAACATTTGTCGGACACTTTTCAGATTCTCTGCAAGTTCAATATGAAGTTACATCCTAAAAAGTGTGCCTTTGGCGTGGCTACAGGTAAGTTTTTAGGTTTTCTTGTCTCTAACCGGGGTATTGAAGTAAACCCTGCAAAGATCAAAGACATTGAGGAGATACCAGACATACTCACGAGCAAAAAAGAAGTGCAGAGGTTGACAGGTAGGATAGCAGCTTTGGAAAGATTTATTTCCAAATCCTCGGAGAAAAGTTTTAAGTTCTTTCGAGTTTTGAAAAAGCAAAATCAATTTGAGTGGACTGATGAATGTCAACAAACTCTCAAAAATCTAAAAGCATATTTGTCAAATCCACCCCTACTGGCTAAACTGAAGGATGGAGAAAGGCTGCTCATCTATCTCATTGTACCAGAAATGGCGGTAAGTGCAGTATCGGTACGAGAAGATAGAGGTAAACAATCTCCAATTTATTACGTTAGCAAATCTTAGTTGGATGCTGAAACTCGATATCCTTACTTATAAAAACTTGCTTTAGCATTAATTATGGCATCTAGAAAGTTGAGGCCTTATTTTCAATGTCACTATATCTCTATAATGACCGCTTATCCCCTAAGGAATATATTGCATAAGCAAGAACTATCGGGTAGGTTAGCTAAATGGGCTATAGAACTCAGTGAATATGATATCGTGTACCAGCCTAGAACTGCGATAAAATCACAAGTTTTAGCAGATTTTGTAGCAGATTTCAGCACAGGGATAATTCCTGAAGCAGAAAAGGAACTACAAGTATTCACCGGATCTAATCTGGGTACTTGGACCCTATTTACTAATGGCTCCTCGAATGTTAAAGGAGCGGGTTTAGGCATTGTTCTAATCCCACCTTCGGGGGAAGCCATAAGGCAAGCAATAAAGTGCCATCCCATTACTGACAATGAAGCAGAATACGAGGCTGTAATTGTAGGTCTGGAATTGGCACGAGAACTCGGAATAGAGCAGATTACAGTCAAAAGTGATTCGCAGCTGGTAGTTAACCAGATGCAGGGGACTTACATAGCTAGAGAAGTGTGAATGCGGCAATATTTGGAAAAGGCATGAGAATTAATCAGACAATTTCAATCGTGGGAAATCGTGCAAATACCCAGGGAGGAAAATGCAGAAGCAGACGCACTGGCTAATCTCGCATCTGTTGTAGAAGTAATGAATGAGGAAAATGCTACCGTAATACATTTTTTTTTATTCGGCGCTCGACCAAGATAAAAATGAGGTAAATTTCAATAAATTAACTTGGTATTGGAGAAACGAGTTTGTTAATTTTCTGCAGTACGGAATTCTACCTGAAGACAAGAAAAAGACTCAGTCACTTCGATAAAAAGCTGCCCGTTACTGTTTGGTTCGTGGAAACTTGTATCGAAAGATGTTCGGAGGGCCTCTACCAAGATGTCTCGGACATTCTAAAACAGAATATGTGATGAGAGAAGTACATGAGGGACATTGTGGAAATCACAGGAGGAAGATCCTTGGTAAAAACTCTAATAAGAGCAGGATACTATTGGCTAAAAATGGAAAAGGATGCGGAAATTTTTGTGGCCAAGTGTGACAAATACCAACGATATGGCAATAACATGCATCATCCAGCGGAGAGATTACATTCAGTTATTCCACTATAGCCTTTTATGAAGTGGGGGATGGATATCATGGGACCACTACCACAAGCTAAAGGAAAGGTACGGTATTTATTAGTATCAACGGATTATATTACCAAGTGGGTAAAAGCGGGTGACTTCAAACAGGTGCGGGAGAAAGAAGTTAGGGACTTTATTTGGTGAAACATTATATGCCGGTTCGGAGTTCCAAAAGAAATCGTATGTGACAATGGCCCGCAATTTATAGGCACAAAAATCATAGTATTTTTCAGAGTTGGCAGATTAAAAGGATAACTTCAACACCTTACCACCCTGTAGCCAACGGACAAGCCGAATCGACAAACAAAGTTATTATTAATAACATGAAGAAAATATTATAGGAGTGAAAAGGTAAGTGGCCTGAAGTGTTACTATGAGTCTTATGGGCTTATCGAATGACAGCAAAAACAGGTATGGGAGAGACTCCATTCTCACTTGTTTATGGTGTTGAAGCCTTAATTCCAGTTGAAATAGGTGAACCAAGTACAAGATATACACAATCAACTGAGAAATCAAACGAGGAAGAGATGCGAATAAATCTAGGTTTCCTTGAAGAAAGGAGAGAAACAGCTCTAATAAGAATGGCAGCTCAGAAACAAATTATTGAGCGATATTACAACCGGAAAGCTCATCTTAGATACTTCAACATTGGGGACTTCGTCCTCAAAAAGGTTTTTGAATCAACAAAAGCAGCCAATGCAGGGAAGTTGAGTCCAAATTAGGAACGACCCTATAGAATTCGAAGCATTGCTGGAAAGGGTGCATATGAGTTGGTACAATGGAAGGTAAAATACTCCCATCAAATTAGAGTGTTGTTCGTTTAAAGAAGTATTACTTCTAGGCAAAGGAAGTACCCACGGTCAGGTATCACTCACATATGATCTAATTTTGTTCTTTTTAACTCTACTAACCATTTTAGATGATAGGCAAAAATCCAGCCCTTACCAAATGATGATATTAGACCTAAAAGACACAAGGAATACTGAACTATTCCCGGTCTAGGTTACAACCCTTCTGATGGAGAAAAGGGGTTAAGTAGTCATCATCTAAATGTATACTTCCAAGTCCCATGCGTATTTTCCTTTTCAGGGAATGGACCAAAGAAAGAAACAATCCAGTGCTCGAGATTTCATACTTCAAATCTCTAACACTAGGGGGACTATATATATACAAAGAGGCAAAGAAGACAAAAAGCCATAATTCAAGCCTAAATCAACCTAAGAGCCAAAAGTCCAAAAGTCAAGCCTTCGAAAATCTTTGAAGAAACTCGAAAAAGGACACAAGATTGGATACAAGATATACTCCAAGTTCTTATGAGTTTTAAGGTTAAGGTCAATAATTAGTCACGGGATATAGACCCGAAATTTTTAAACCTGTTACAAATAAAGCAGTTGTGAAAGAGTTATAAATGTTGTATTGCATAAATGAAGAATGATGTACAAAATTTGAAAGTTTAAAGCATAAAACTACCTCAAATTATTTCTTTTTCTACTTCTTTCATATATTTACACCAATATGAAGTGAGACGTCATCTTCATCAGTGTCGATTATAAAAGGGCCCTCTTCTATTAAAATTTTGTCTCTATCAGAATCACGGACTGTTAAAGCATTTCTAATGCAGAATTGAATGTCAAAGAGTGGAGCAAAAACTCAAACATCAAAATAGGCGGAAAGGAAAGCCGAGATTTGTATATTAAACTTTACAAAAAACAAGGCACTTGTTTGTAATCAAACCCCAGAACAAGATAGGGGTAAACCAACAATTATTCCAAAAACAAAAGAAAAACTTCCTACCAAAAATTTCTAAACAAAACCATCAAGTAACAGAAAACATGCGATGACCCGATAGGTCATCTTATAATTTAAAACCAAATTCTATGTTCCGAGGCCTTTAAAACCTTATTTTATTTTCCTCGATTCGCGTGCACAGTCCAGGCGTGTTTCCGAAAAGCTTTTATGTTAAAAGTTGATGAAAATAATAATTTTTGCCTTTAAAAGTTGATGACTTCGGTCAACTTTTTGAGTAAACCGACCCGAACTCGTGTTTTGACAGTCCCGGTGGGTCCGTATCAAAATATGGGACGTGGGCGTATGTCCGGAATTGGATTCAGAGATTCCTAGCCCGAGTTATGAATTTTTGTTAAAATTATAAGTCTGAAAATTTAATGGTTTTTAAGAGATTGTTAATGTTCGATCTTGTTGGTATCGGGTCCGCATTTTGGTTCCGGAGCCCGGTACATGTTCAATATAATATTTAAGTCATGTCTGTGAAATTTGGTGAGAAACAGAGTTATTTTGACGTGATTCGGGCGTCCGGTTGTGAAAATAGGAATTTAGAAGTGTTCTGGGGAAATTCATGTGATTTGGTGCTAAATTCGTAGTTCTAGGTGTTATTTTGGTGATCTTATTGCTCGAGCAAGTTCGTATGATGTTTGTAGAATTGTGAGCATGTTTAGTTTGGAGCTCCGAGGGCTCGGGTGAGTTTCGGATAGGCCACGGGGTGATTTGAAACTTAGGAAAGCTGCTGGTGTTCTTTAGTCTTGTAGCAGGCCTCAGACCTCACAAATGCGAGGTCAATCTTTTCATTTGCGACCACTGTTTGGTTCGCATTTGCGAGCTTCTAATCGTAAATTCAAGAGAAGCCAGGCCAGCCTAAGTTCACAAATGCGAACAATCTTTCGCATTTGCGATAGGGACAGGGGAAGGTAGATTTCGCATTTGCGACCAATTCATCGCATTTGCGATCAGCTCAGCTCGCAATTGCAAGCATTTCTTCACTTTTGCGAAGGAAGCAGGAATGTAGAGACCTCGCAAATGCGATGGTTTTCTCGTATTTGCTAGCTTCGCAATTGCGAAGCTCAGGTCACAAATGCGACATCTGCAGCTGTGTAAAAGGGACTTAGATGGGATTTTTCATCTATTTTTTAAATTTTCAAAACCTAAAACACAAGAGGCAATTTTCCAAAGACAATTTCTTCCCCAAATCATAGGTAAGTTATTCTTAACCATCCTTTCAATCTTTCACTTCTTTTTTAGAAAATTTCAACCTAGAATCTAAGATTTTCATGGTGGAGTTGGGGATTTTTGAATAGAAACTAGGAATTTCGAAATTTGGGGATTTAGACCTCAAATTTAGGTCGGATTCCAAAACCAATTATATATTCGGGCTCGGGGGTGAATAGGTAATCAGGTTTTGGTCCAAATTTCGGGATTGGACCAAGCAAGCCAGGGTGTTGACTTTTTCAAAAATGGCCTATATTGAATTCCTTGCAGTCATGGGTAGTTCCTAAGGCTTGAATTGAATTGTTTGGTTGGTAATTTGCTAGATTCTATTGGTCCGGAGGATTATGTGAAGAGAAAAGCGGTGATTGAGCTTTGAGTTGGCCATTGGAGCGAGGTAAGTGTTGTGTCTAACTTTGGCTTGAGGAATTAGGTATTGTTGCCTATTTGCTACATGTTTGGTTGTTGAGTACAACGTATAGGTGAGGTGATGAGTACCTATGCGTTGTTGTCAAGTCATAGCATGCGAGTGAGTCTTATTCTTGCGATCGTGGTATTCTTTAATCATATTGTTCATGCTTAGACAAGTTATTCTTTATGTTGAGTAACTCTTATCATGTTTTACGGAATTTGATATTGATTGAGTATTGACTCAAAGTTGAGGTTGACATTGTGGAACTTAATGTTGAAGTGAGACTTGCTATTGATAATTCTATCTCCCTGTTGTTTTTATTCTTGTTTTGGTGCGGCAGAGTGTAAAGCACGAAGGGTGATGTCGTGCCATATTTATATTCATTATCATGTGAGGAAGAGTGTAAAGCACGAAGGGTGATGCGTACCATTTCATATTCATTACCATGTGAGGAAAAGTGTAAAGAACGAAGGTTGATGCCGTGCCATTTTATATTCATTATCATCATTTCTTTCTTTCATTAAGGTGAGGATGTAAGTAAAAGCACGAAGGGTGATTTCGTGCACTTATTTTTGTTATGTTTAATATTTCCATTGGTGCAAAGCACGTTGTTTGTTGTGTTTCTTACCGTTACCATTTTCATGATCTTGTATTGCCCTCAGCATGTTTCTCCCTCCCGTTATTATCTGTTTAGCTTCTACGTTGTTATTGCTCATATACTGTTTAATTGCACAGGTTTATGTATGTGTCTTGTCCTAGCATCATCACTAATTCGCTGAGGTTTGGCTCGACACTTACCAGTACATGGGGTCGGTTGTACTGATATTGCACTCTGCACTTTCTGTGCAGATTTCGGTATTGGACCGTGTTGACCCGAGTTGAGCTGCTGACTTCAATCCTATAGGAGACCCAAGGTAGATCTACCGGCGTTCGCAGACCTGGAGTCCCCTTCTAGTTACTTCAGTTTATTGTTTCTTTTATTCAAAAACAGTTGTATTTTCCTTCAGCCAGTGTTTGTAGTGACTGTTAGAAGTTCGTGAATTGTGACACTAGATTTTGGGTAGTTGTGTATAAATATTTGGGTTATTATGAACTTTCGCACTTCTTTAATTTGTTATGATATAATTGATGTTACTAAATCGTTTAAGAGTTTGCGTATTTAATTTCTATATGTTGGCTTGCCTAGCAACTGAAAGGTTAGGCGCCATCACGGTCCCGAAGGTCAAAAATCCGGGTCATGATAAGTTGGTATCAGAGCACTAGGTTGCCCAGGTCTCACAATTCATGAACAGGCTTAGTGGAGTCTGGGGATCGGTATGGAGACGTCTGTACTTATCTCCCAGAGGCTACAGAGTTTAAGAACAATTTCACTTCTATTCTTCGGTGTCGTGTGATTTTGTTCTCTCAGAGCTAATCGAACTCTTCTACTCTTGTCCTTCGCAGATGGCGAGAACACGTACCGCTTCTTCAGTTGAGTAGTAGCTAGAGCCCCCAGTGGCAGCTCCTACAAGGGGCAGAGGTCGGGGCCAAGGTTGTGCCAGAGGCTGAGGCAGGGGCAGGACTCAGCCAGAGCCCGAGCACCAGCACCAGTAGCAGAACCTCAGGTGGAGTTTGATGATGAGGTTCCCGCCCAGACTGTTCCTGCCGGACCAGCTCAGGTCCCAGAGGGTTTCATTGCTACCCCCATACTCCAGGATGCTTTGGTCCGTCTTGTGGGCCTCATGGAGAGTATGGCCCAGACCAGCACATTTCCTGTAGCACCAGCCATCTCTCAGGCTGGAGAAGGATCACAAACTCCTGCTACTCACACTCCGGAGCAGATGGATCCCCAGTACCAGACTCCGACAGCTTAGCCAGTTGGAGTAGTTCAACCAATTGTTGCGGCACAGGCCGCTGGTGGATCAGCTATGTCCTCCGAGAGCTTATTGAGATTGGACAAGTTCACCAAGCTCTTTCCGGTTCATTACAATGGAGCAACTTCTGAGGACCCACAGGATTATCTTGACCGCTGCCATGAGGTGCTGCCGAACATGGGGATAGTGGAGACCAATAGGGTCGACTTTGTTGTGTTCCAGATGATAGGGTCCGCCAAGAGATGGTGGAATGACTTTGTGTTGACTAGACCAGTTGAGTCACCTGCTTTGACATGGGACCAATTCTCTTAGATATTTCTTGAAAAGTTCCTTCCTGTTACATTGAGAGAGGACTATTGCAGGCAGTCCGAGCGTCTTCAGTAGGGCAGTATGACCGTCACTTAGTACGAGACTCGATTTGTTGATTTGGCCCATCATGCTCTTCTTATACTTCCCACCGAGAGAGAGAGAGAGACAGAGGGTGAGGGGGTTTATTGAGGGACTTGATCAGCCTATTAGATTGCATATGGATAAGGAGACTGGGAGTGAGATTTCTTTCCAGGATGCAGCCAATGTTGCCAGGCGAGTTGAGATGGTTTTAGCTCAGGGGAGTGGTCAAGGGTCTGATAAGAGGCCTCGTCACTCCGGTGGATTCTGTGGGGCCTCATCTGGAGGTCGGGGTACTTTTGGCAGAGGCCATCCTCCTAGGCCATTTCATTCAGCACTTCAAGCTTCCACGTGCTTCAAGTGGTCGTGGCCCTCATATGCAGTATCCCTATCAGGTAGCCTACAGTGCACCACCAGCTCCTATCAGTGCACCTCTGCTCCAAAGTTTTCAGGGTGGTTACTCGGGCTACTAGGGTCATCAGCCACAGCAGCCAAAATCTTGTTATACTTGTGGGGATCCGAGGCACATTGCTAGGTTTTGCCCTCGAGCATCGAGCAGTTCTCAGCATCAAGGGTCGTGCCATGGTTCCGACACCGGGTGTTCTGCCGCTCGTTCATCCAGCTAGAGGTAGGGGTCAGACAGCTAGAGGTGGAGGTCGAGGCATTAAAGGTAGAGGTCAGGCCGCTAGAGGTAGAGGCCAGCCAGACAGGGCCCATCCTCGAGATGTAGTTCAGAGTGGTGAGGCCCAGCCCCGATGCTATGCTTTTCCAGCCAGGCCTGAGGTTGAGTCATCTGACGCAGTTATCACAAGTACGGTTTCAGTTTGCAGTAGGGATGCCTCGGTATTATTTGATCCGGGTTCTACTTATTTGCATGTGTCATCCTATTTTGCTTCATATTTGGTTGTGCGTCGTAATTCTTTGAGTGCTCCCGTGTATGTGTCCACACCTGTGGGGGATTCTATTGTTGTAAATCGTGTCTATCATTTGTATGTGGTCATTATTGGGGGTCTTGAGACTCGTGTAGATCTCTTACTTCTCGATATGGTTGATTTTGATGTCATTTTGGGGATGGATTGGTTGTCACCCTATCATGCTTTATTGAACTGTCGGGCCAAGACAGTGACATTAGCCTTGACGGGGTTGCCTCGAATAGAGTGGAGAGGGACTCCTGGATATTCTACCAGTAGGGTTGTCTCTTAAATGAAGGCTCGACGTATGGTCGAGAAAGGGTGTCTAGCTTATCTGGCTTATGTTCGTGATTATTGTGCAAAGGTTCCTTCCATGGATTCCATGCCAATTGTTCGAGAGTTTCTAGAGGTATTTCCTGAAGATCTGCCGGGGATGCCACCCGATAGGGATATTGACTTCTGTATTGACTTGGTTCCGGGCACTCAACCCATTTCTATTCCGCCATACTGCATGGCCCCGCCGGAGTTGAAAGAGTTGAAGGAGAAGTTGTAAGATTTGCTTGATAAGGGCTTTATTAGACCTAGTGTCTCGCCTTGGGGTGCGCCCGTGTTATTTGTAAAGAAGAAGGATGGGTTGATGAGGATGTGCATAAATTATCGGCAGTTGAACAAAGTCACCATCAAGAAAAAGTATCCATTGCTGAGGATTGATGACTTATCCAATCACCTTCAAGGTGCCAAATGTTTTCAAAGATCGATCTAAGGTCTAGCTACCATCAGTTGAGGATTAGGGCGTCCGATGTCCCTAAGATAGCTTTTTGGACTCGTTATGGGCATTATGAGTTTCTAGTGATGTCATTTGGGCTGACAAATACCCCAGCACCATTCATGGATTTGATGAACCGGGTGTTCAAGCCCTATTTGGATTCCTTTGTGATTGTTTTTATTGATGATATCTTGATCTACTCCCATAGTCGAGAGGAGCATGAGCAACATCCTCGGGTCGTTCTTCAGACTATGAGAGATTGCCAGTTATATGCCAAGTTTTCAAAATGCGAGTTTTGGTTGAGTTTAGTTGCCTTCTTGGGTCATGTTGTATTAGCAGAGGGTATTCAGGTGGATCCTAGCAAGACTGAGGCGGTCAAGAACTGGCCTAGACCCACATCAGCTACAGAGATCTGAAGTTTCTTGGGATTGGCAGGTTATTACCATCGGTTTGTGGAAGGGTTCTCATCTATAGCAGCCCCGTTGACCAGATTAACCCAGAAGGCTGCCCCGTTCAGATGGTCAGACGAGTGTGAGGTGAGCTTCCAGAAGCTCAAGACGGCTTTGACTACGGCACCGGTATTGGTGTTACCCACAGGTTCAGGATCTTATACGGTATATTGCGATGCATCCCAAGTTGGACTTGGTATGGTATTAATGCAGGATGGCAAGGTTATTGCATATGCTTCGCGACAGCTAAAGGTTTACGAGAAGAATTACCCCGTTCATGATCTAGAGCTGGCAGCCATTGTTCATACGCTGAAGATTTGGAGGCACTATCTTTACGGTGTGTCGTGTGAGGTATTTAGGGATCATCGGAGTTTGCAGTACTTGTTCAAGCAGAAAGAGCTCAATTTGAGGTAGAGGAGGTGGTTGGAGCTATTGAAAGACTATGATATTACCATCTTGTATCATCCCGGGAAGGCCAATATGGTGGTCGATGCTTTGAGTAGGCAGTCAGCTAGTATGGGCAGCCTTGCGTACATTCCAGTCGGTGAGAGACCGCTTGCATTATATGTTCAGTCTTTGGCCAATCAGTTCGTGAGGTTGGATGTTTCTGAGCCCAGTGTGTTCTAGCTTGTACGGTTGCTCGGTCTTCATTATTTGAGCGCATTAGGGAGCGGCAGTATGATGACCCTCATTTGCTTATCCTTAGGGACACAGTGCGGCACGGGGATGCCAAGCAGGTTACGGTTGCAGATGATGGAGTTTTGAGGATGCAGGGTCGGGTTTGTGTGCCTAATATGGATGGGCTTCGTGATTTGATTCTAGAGAGGCCCACAGTTCCTGGTATTCTATTCATCTGGGCGCCGCCAAGATGTATCAAGACTTACGACAACATTATTGGTAGAGGAGGATGCAGAAGGATATAGTTGCATTTGTAGCTCGGTGCCTAAATTGTCAGGAAGTAAAGTACGAGCATCAGAGACCTGGTGGTTTGCTTCAGAAGATAGAGATTCCTGAGTGGAAGTAGGATCATATCACTATGGATTTTGTTATTGGACTCATACGAACTTAGAGGAAGTTCGATGCAGTTTGGGTTATTGTGGATAGACTGACCAAGTCAGCGAATTTCATTCCGGTGGTAGTTTTCTATTCTTCAGAGCAGTTGGCAGAGATTTACATCCGTGAGATCGTCCGCCTTCATGGTGTGCCCGTGTCTATTATTTCGGATCGAGGTACGCAGTTCACCTCACATTTCTAGAGGGCAGTGCAGCGTGAGTTGGGCACGCGGGTTGAGCTGAGCACAGCATTTCATCCTCAGACGGACGGACAATCTGAGCGTACCATTCAGATCTTAGAGGATATGCTCCGCGCCTGTGTTATTGACTTCGGAGGTTCTTGGGATCAGTTCTTGCCATTATCGGAGTTTGCTTACAACAACAGCTACCAGTCGTGCATTCAAATGCCCCCCTATGAGGCATTATATGGTAGACGGTTTCGATCGCCGGATGGATGGTTTGAGCCGGGGGAGGCTCAGTTATTGGGTACATATTTGGTACAGGATGCCTTGGATAAGGTTAAGATCGTTCAGTATAGACTTCGCGTAGCTCAATCTAGGTAGAAGAGTTATACCGATCGTAAGGTCCGTGATGTTGCATTCATGGTCGGAGAGCGAGTGTTGCTCCGTGTGTCACCCATGAAGAGTGTAATGAGGTCTGGAAAGAAGGGCAAGTTGAGCCCTAGGTACATCAGCCTTTTAAGATTCTTGAGCGAGTGGGGGAGGTGGCCTACAGACTTGCGTTGCCACCAGGTTTATCAGCCGTACATCCAGTATCCCATGTGTCCACGCTTCGGAAGTATCATGGTAACCCATCTCACGTGTTAGACTTCAGCACCGTCTAGCTGGAAGGGGAGTTGACCTATGAGGAGGAGCCGGTATCCATTTTAGACCGGCAGGTTCGTCAGTTGAGATCGAAAAGTTATCCTTCAGTACGAGTGGAGTGGAGAGGTCAGCCTATTAAGGTAGCTACCTGGGAGTCTGAGTCCGATATGCGGAGTAGATATCCCTATCTTTTTCCCAGCTCAGGTACTTTTCTATGTCCGTTCGAGGACGAACGGTTGTTTTAAAGGTGGAGAATGTGATGATCCGATAGGTCATCTTATAATTTAAAACCAAATTCTGTGTTCTGAGGCCTTTAAAACCACATTTTATTCCTCCTCGATTTACGTGCACAATTCGAGCGTGTTTTCGGAAAGCTTTTATGTTAAAAGTTGATGAAAATAATAATTTTTGCCTTTAAAAGTTGATTTAGTTAACTTCGGTCAACGTTTTGAGTAAACGGACCCTCACTCGTGTTTTGACAGTCCCGGTAGGTCCGTATCGAAATATGGGACCTGGGCGTATGCCCGAAATTGGATTCAGAGGTCCTTAGCCCGAGTTATGAATTTTTGTTAAAATTGAAAGTCTGAAAATTTAATGGTTTTTAAGAGATTGTTAATGATTGATCTTGTCGGTATCGGGTCCGTATTTTGGTTCCAGAGCCCGGTACGGGTGCAATATAATATTTAAGTCATGTCTTTGAAATTTGGTGAGATACGGAGTTATTTTGACGTGATACGGGCGTCCGGTTGTGAAAATAGGAATTTTGAAGTGTTCTTGGAAAATCCAGGTGATTTGGTGCTAAATTCGTAGTTCTAGGTGTTATTCTGGCGAATTGATTGCCCGAGCAAGTTTGTATGATGTTTTTTGACTTGTGTGCATATTTGGTTTGGATCCCCGAGGGCTCGGTTGAGTTTGGGATAGGCCACGGGGTGATTTGAAACTTAGAAAAACTGCTGGTGTTCTTCAGTCTTGTAGCAGGCCTAAGACCTCGCAAATACGAGGTCAATCTTTGCATTTGCAACCACTTTTTGGTTCGCATTTGCGAGCTTCTCATCGCAAATGCGAAGAGAATCTGGGCCAGCCTAAGTTTGCAAATGCGAACAATCCTTCGCATTTCCGATAGGGACAGTGGAAGGTAGACTTCGCATTTGCGACCAATTGATCGCATTTTTCGATCAGCTCAGCTCGCAATTGCGAGCATTTCTTCACTTTTGCGAAGGAAGTAGGAGTGTGAGAGACCTCACAAATGCGATGGTTTTCTTGCATTTGCGAGCTTCGCAATTGCGAAGCTCAGGTCGCAAATGCGACATCTGCAGCTCTGTAAAAGGGACTTAGACGGGATTTTTCATCCATTCTTCAAATTTTCAAAACCTAAAACACAAGAGACGATTTTCTAAAGACCATTTCTTCCCCAAATCATAGGTAAGTGATTCTTAACACATTTCTTTCAATCTTTCACTTCATTTTACAAGATTTCAACCCAGAATCTAAGATTTTCATGGTAGAATTGGGGATTTTTGAGTAGAAACTAGGGATATCGAAATTTGGGGATTTAGACCTCAAATTAAGGTCGGATTCCAAGGCCAATAATATAGCTGGGCTCGGGGGTTAATGGGTAATCGGGTTTTGGTCCGAATTTCAGGTTTGGACTAAGCGGTCCCGGGTGTTGACTTTTTCAAAAATGGCCTAAATTGAATTCCTTGCAAACATGGTAGTTCCTAAGGCTTGAATTGAATTGTTTGGTTAGTAATTTGCTAGATTCTATTGGTCCGGAGGCTTGTGTGAAGGGAAAAGCGAAGATGAACTTTGAGTTGGCCGTTGGAGCGAGGTAAGTGTTGTGTCTAACCTTGGCTTGAGGAATTAGATATTGTTTCCTATTTGCTACGTGTTTGGTTGTTGAGTACAACGTATAGGTGAGGTGACGAGTACCTATGCATTGTTGTCAAGTCATAGCATGCGAGTGAGTCTTATTCTTGCAATCGTTGTATTATTTAATCATATTGTTCATGCTTAGACTAGTTATTCTTTATGTTGAGCAACTCTTATCATGTTTTACGGAATTTGATATTGATTGAGTATTGAGTCAAAGTTGAGGTTGAGATTGTGGAATTAAGACTTGTTATTGATAATTCTATCTCCCTGTTGTTATTGTTCTTGTTTTGGTGAGGCAGAGTGTAAAGCACGAAGGGTGATGCGTGCCATATTTATATTCATCATCATGTGAGGAAGAGTGTAAAGCAAGAAGGGTGATGCCGTGCCATTTCATATTCATTTCCATGTGACGAAAAGTGTAAAGCACGAAGGGTGATGCCATGCCATTTTATATTCATTATCATCGTTTCTTTCATTCATTATGGTGAGGATGTGAGTAAAAGTATGAAGGGTGATGCGTGCACTTATTTTTGCTATGTTTAATATTTCCATTGGTGCAAAGCATGTTGTTTGTTGTGTTCTTACCGTTACCATTTTCATGATCTTGTACTCCTCTCTGCATGTTTTCCCCTCCCGTTATTATCTGTTTAGCTTCTATTAGTTGTTACTTCTCGTATACTGTTTAACTACACATGTTTATGTATGTGTCTTGTCCTAGCCTCGTCACTACTTCGCTGAGGTTAGGCTTGACACTTACCAGTACATGGCGTCGGTTGTACTGATACTGCACTCTGCACTTTCTTTGCAGATTTCGGTACTGGACCATGTTGACCCAAGTTGAGTTGCTGACTTCAATCCCACAAGAGACCCAAGGTAGATCTGCCGGCGTTCGCAGACTTTGGAGTCCCCTTCCAGTTATCTCAGTTTACTGTTTCTTTTTTTCAAAAATAGTTGTATTTTCCTTCAGCCAGTATTTATAGTGACTCTTAGAAGTTCGTGAATTGTGACACCAGATTCTGGGTAGTTGTGTATAAATATTTGTGTTATTATGAACTTCCGCACTTCTTTAATATGTTATGTGATAAGTTGGTATTTTACTAACTTATCTTATCTTCAAACCTATATTTTTGCTATGTTTGAGGGATAAAATCGTGTGTTTAATATCATTTACTTCTATTTTACAGGGTGTATGTGATTTAGAAGTAATGGTGAACAAAACCAAGTGAAAACAAGTCAAAAAGAAGCTTAAAAGAAGAAAAATCTGGGCAATGCCCAGATAGGTTGCAATTGCGACAAGATGCTTGGGAAATGCGAAGTATGTCAAAGCAGACAGTGTTCGCAATTGCGAAGGACACTTCGCAAATTCGAATCAACTGAGAAAGTCAGTCTTCACAAATGCAAAGAGGACTTCGCAAATGCGAAGTCAACTGAAACAGTCAACCTTCGCAAATGCGAAGGTCCCATCGCAAATGCGAACATGAGCAGTCTAGCCAAGGTTGGGAATTGCAAACTTTTGTTCGCAATTGCGAAGATCGAGCTTCAGGCCTGGGCAATTCTGGAATTTCACATTTTTTATCCCCAAACCATTTTTATACTCGTCCAAACAGATATTTTAGGACTCTCTTGATATCTTTGGCTTATTTTCAGTTCATAGAGCTAGAGAGAACAAGTATTGAAGCTTGGGTTTTGCACACACACTTGGGTTTTGAAGATTGAAGCTTGTGGTTAAGATTTCTTACCCATTTATGTTTATTTCTTCATTTCCTTGCTTTGTATTGAATATTTAAGTGTGTAGTATTTATTTCCAACACTTGAATCTTGTTTATGGAAATACTCATATTTAAAGTGTGGATTAAATACCTTGTTGTGCTTATGTATTAAATGATTTTTGTTCTTTTATGAAGTGAGTTATTGTTATTTTAATTATTCTTGTTCTTTAATGTTTCCAAAGGGATTAGCTAACCCTAGAACTCGCCCATTAACTCCGAATTAATTTCGGAAAAGATAATTTGGGGTTGGGAAAGATTAATTAACAAGAACTTGAGGCGTTAACCCTCATTTTATAGATTCTACCTAGGGATAGGATTGAACTACTTGTAGCCATTTCGGGTGTGCTTAATCTTCTAATTGTTTTAGGGATAATTCAATTAGGAAGTCTTGTTAGTCTTCGGAAGAGCTAATTAAGAATTATTATCCGTGGCTAATTAACATAAACTCGCTCATATTTGTAAAATCATGAAATACATTGGATCGTTACTTGAGTGTAATTCCCAATGCAACCATACTTGTAGCCATTGATCATTTTACTTGCTTTCTAGGTTAGTTTACATTTCCGCATTTAGATATAAACATTTTCAAAACCAAATTCTTATCGTTTGGCATTGCGATAAGCGATAATTTTCTTACATTCCTAATCGCCTACACATTGTTCTCTGTGGGATTCGACCCCGACTCATAGTTGGGTAAATTATATTGCATGCGACCATGTCTATTACTTTTTAGTAGTGGATTTGGACGTCATCAAAATTGGCGCCGTTGCCGGGGAACAATTTGGCGTAATTTAGGTTGTTTGAGAAATAAGCGAAAGTGCTTTGGTCCGAACTTGTGAATATTTGTGTAATTAATTTTCTTACCTTGGTCTATTTTTCTTGTTTATTTTTTTATTTTTGAAAAATGGCATCATATAGTGAAAATTGGTCGGATGATAGTTGTTCATACTTTGATGACCCTTGTCCTTATTGTGGAGGACCACACTCGTGGCAAAATTGTTTGAATTCTCCCGGGGGTGGATTGCGCGCACAATCTCAACCCTATGAGTGGAGTATTTGTGATAAGTGTGGTTTTCAAAATGGTCATTGGGATGATTGTGTCTATTTGTCCTTCCCTTCCCCAAGCCCCCGCTATGATGATTCTACTTGTTTTGATGAAAATGATAGGGCTATGGAGATGGAAGAAGTTGAGCATGACCGAAATGGAGAGTTCAAGCTTATGTTGGAGTGTTTACTTGAAGAAGGAAACAAGGAGCAAAATGCCTTCGAGGAGCTTTTGGAGACCAGTCTTCAAAATGACTTTTCACTTGAAAGGTTGCACTCACAAATGGATGAAATGATCGAAGCCTTAAGGATTCAAAAAGCCTCGGAAGTGAATGATATCCAAGAACCCTCCTTGGAGATTGAAATTGGAAATCCTTCCTTGGCACTTGATCAAAACCAAGAAGAACTCTCAAATGCTCAAAATGAGAAAATGATGCTCATGTTGGAGACCATTCTTGAAAATGAGGAGAAGCGCAACTTTGCACTCGAGAACTTGAAACAAGGCTTGAATTACAATGATGAACACATTCGCACTTTGGAGGATCAAATGCAAATATTGGTTAAGGCTCACTATGCCCACCAACTTGAGAGTGTGGAAGAAAGCCAAGAAGAGTCCAATTCCGAGGAAGAAAGTGAGCTTTACTTTGAGGATTCAAGAATTGAACATCCGCCAACCGACTCTATGAGTATTAATGATGCCAAGAAAAAGATGGAATTAGAGTCATCCGGTGTAAATGAAATATTGGTTAAAATTGACTCTAGTTCGGGGGAAGAAGAGGATGTCAAAATCCAAGAAAAATTGCAAGTTGGAGGTTTGAAGTCACATTCCAAGCATTTTTCAACATTGGAATTGTGTGGTGACACGGAAGTTGAACCACATGAATCAATGAAGGACTGCGAGGAGAAAAAACTCATGCCATACATCTTACAATTTGAGGAAGCAAGAAAGCAAAATGACATTCCTCACATGAGAGCCAAGAAGTGCAAAATGAAGAAATTAAGGATTGGCTTGATCATCAACTTACCACCCCCCATCGCTCGTGGTCACAAGCTTGATTCCAAGCTAGGTGCCCAGTTCATATCATCCAAGTGGCGAGAAAAGTGGTAAAGTTGTTTGCGTCGTGCCACGACGTTAAATGCGGCGCTTGGTGGGAGGCAACCCATCGTTTTTCAAAATTTTTGGTCATTTTTGAAATTTTCATTCTTAGGATAGCTTAGAATATTATTTGTAACTAATCTGCCAAGTTTGAGAATTTTTGGAGTTGATTTGAGCAGGTCGGAGTGACCCGGAGAGGCCAAACCAGTAGCTATTGGAAAATGCAGGGGCAGGCTTCGCATTTGCAAAATATTGTTCGCATTTGCGAACTTTCCCATTGCAATTTCCAGCTTTTGTTAGCAATAGCGAACCATGCAGAAAAGAGTGACCTTCGCAATTGCGAAAGGTCTGTCGCAATTGCGGCTTCTGAGAGTCAAAAGCAGTCAGTCGTTCATTTTTGAACCAAAACTGAACAAAACATTTGGTAAGGCTCTCAAACTCATCTCCCTCACTCTCACCACTGTAGACTCCTTCAACTCTCACTCCTCATTGCAAAGAATCAGGTATGAAAGCTTAATCATTACTCCTTCTTCTTCTTCGTCTTCACTTTCTCTTTTATTTTTCTTGATTTTCTGCAACCCTAGAATCCAAATGCGTCCATTCTTTGCTCAAAATTGTTTCAAACTTTTTCAAAACATATGTTAATTTCTGGGTGAGGTTTGGTTGAGAGTGTGCGATTTTCTTCGTTGCTAAAAAAAATTGGGGAAGTCTGAGTACCCAAAGCTTGTCTAATGGAAGTGAAGTTTGTGTGCTTTTCTTATGTTCGATGAAAGGCCCGAATGAAATTCTTGGCCAAACCATCGACATTTTCTGATTCATGGTCATTTATGAAGTTTAATGCATGATTTATGCTTGAATAATGATTGGGTTCGTTAAAAATTACTTGGATTGAAAAATTTTGGGGCGTGGTACTGTTGCCTGTAGAAAAGCTTGACTGGGGACGAAGGCTCACAATTGCGATGGCCTCTTCGCATTTGCGAAGAACCAATCGCAATTGCCAAGAAATGACCTTTCCTTAGACCTGAAGCATTTCCCAAATACTGTTCGCAATTCCCAAAACTGGGAAGTTCTGTGAGTTTTTGCAATTGCGAGACATTTCTTCGCAATTCCCTGCTCTGCTGACTTCGCAATTGCGAAGTTTCTTTGGGAAATGCAATATCAGAGACCAGGCAGCTTCCAATTTCAAAATCCTGAAATTTTTTCTAAGTCTGAGTTTCGACAGTCTGATCATTCTTTTGGCATATTTGCTTCATTTTGCACTATTCTTCATAGCCATACCATGTTTTCACTCTTATCACTTGTTGACAGGTACTATAATTGAAAAATGGACGCGAACTCTGAAGTATCGTCAAGTGACAACTCCGTGGAAGCTGAACAAATCTTTGACCAAGATCGTTTCTTGTCATTGGAGTGTCAAGAACGGTACTTTGAAAACCTGATCTCGAAGAAGGTGCTCCCAGAAAGCGGTATAGTGATGGACGATGTCCAGAACGTCTTCCCGAGTTCTATCAAAGGCTAATAGACATGGGATGGAACTATTTTGCCCCTCAACCTTGCCGAGAAAATGAGCAATGGGTGAGGGAGTTTTACGCCAACCTCGTGCACTTTGGGGCTGAAGCTGTGAATGACTTCTATCATTTGCCAAACCACGACATGACCCCATTCAAGCAAACAGACTGTGCGTCAGGGGAGTGGTTGGTGTCCAAATTATGCCCGGGTGCAGATGTTCCATGGGCAGCTGAGAAGAAGGGGATCACATCAAAAGAATTCACTGCCGAAGCGAAGATATGGCTAGCCATCATATGCAGCCGTATCTCCCCTGTTTCAAACATATGGAACGTCCCGGTCACAAGAGCTCAGATGATAGTCTGCATCCTTGACGGTATTCAGCTGAATGTTGGTAAGCTCTTCATCAATGAACTGAGGGAGTATCGGATGCAGAACAGTCCTTCATTGATATTCCCATCGCTCATCACTGAGCTGTGCCAGCTTGCTGGGGTGGAAGAGGCTCCAGGGGACAATTGGATCCTTCTCACGATTTCTTATTTTCTCTCCTTTTCTTTTCTTTTTCTCCCTTGTTTTTCCTCTCTTTTCTTTTCCTTTTTTTTCTTTTTCCTTTTTCTTTTTTTATTCATTCTTTCCTTTGCCCTCTCTTTGTTTTTATTCTCTCATTTTTCTCTCTTATTTTTGCCATTGTTTCCTCCTCACGGTTTCTTATTTTCTCTCTTTTCCTTTTCTTTTTGCTCTTATTTTTCCTCTCTTTTTCCTTTCCACTCTTTTTTATCACTATTTTTTTCTTTCTTTTGGTTATGGTCGAATCCTATGGAGATTGTCTACGTATCATGACCCCGCATGAATCAGACCGAGCGTAGTTCTGGAAGATTAGGAATTAAGTAAACAAACTGACATTCTCTTTTTTTCTTTTTCTTTTTCTTTTACCTTGATGACTACTCTAATGACAAAAGAGAGATAAAAGAAGTTATCCTTTTGAAACAAATACTCTATTAAGGAAAAACCCTAGAAGAGAAAAATATTTTTGATTTTTTTTAGGAAGGAAGTAAAGTATGTTTCTTTTTTCTTCTATGTACAATGTCCTAAAGTTCTAATGAAAATAAAAGTTTTTTTTTATTTTCCATTAATTTCCCAAAGAAGAACCTCAAAAGAAAATCTTTTTTGATTTTTGAAATTAAATACCTTAAAGAAAACTCTTTAAAGAGGTACTAAAAGAAAATTCCCTTTTTTGAATTTTAGTCTTAATATACTAAAGAAAATATAAAAGCAATTTTTATTTTGATATTAACTGCCTAAAGGAAAAAACCACCTCAAAGGAATTTTTTTTTTCATTTCTAAAATTAGTATTCTAAAGAAAACCTATAACGAGAATATAAAAACACAAAATTTCACTCTCTTTTTTTTGGATTTTTTGACTTGTAACACATCTCCAAATACAAATAAGAATAACAAAAGATTAGGCAAACTCAACTAGACTTATTACAAACTCTGACATCACCTAAAAGACTGAATGCCACTATACAGGACTAAAAAGTAAAACATGAATAATTGACTCAAAAACATAAAATGGCTCCTCGAGCAGCTCCTGAATGCAGTGATCCTGGGTGTATGTCATGCTCAAACTCCGATATGTAAATCCACACCTGTATGAGAAAACTTAAACCAACACTATGTGAGACAATAACATTTCCTACCAGACACATGCAAGACATGATTGAGGTTATTTTTGCAAAGTGGCTTATTTGGCCAAAAGATGGCTGGAAATGCAAAATTTGGCTAAGACCCCGCAAAGCCAAGAACCTAACATTTACTAGGAAGACCGGACCCTATGTGGGTTGCCTACGTATCACGCCCCGAAAGACGAGAATCAGGTATGCGTAGTTCGGGCAAATAAAACAAAACCAACTATTTTTGAAAACAAAACATTTTCCTTTTTTTTTTTTCATTTTTCTCAAAATTTTGGAAGAGTTTCAGTACCCTTTGGACATTGGTTTTTTCCTTCAAAACAGGTGATTAACTCACTTAACCCTTACATTGCTATTTTCTCTTTCAAACTCTCCCATTTTATTCAAACAGCCGGTCAGCATGCAAATCCGAATCAATAAATGCACAAGTAGGATGCATCAGGATGGTCTGTTATTTTGGGTACACCTGTCCTAGACGGACCCAACCCCCGTGTTGAGTCCCCTAAGTCAAATGCACATGATGCAAACAAGCGCTCCTACTAGGGATCCAGCATGAAGCTGAGTTATTCTAGGTTCAAAATCTAGGTATATGTTCTAGACTGTGTACCCAAGCGGATAACTCGAGCCGAGGAGGGGGCTACGTACCGGGAACCAAAAGGCCATCCGGCTTAGTAACTTGTCCGAGCCTCTTTATTATTTCAAGCTATGAAACTAACAAAATAGGGAGTCTCGACTAGCGAGCACATCCCCGAAGATGAGAAGAGAATGGTTTCGTAGCAGTTTATATATAGCGGTAAAAGCATCATTTAGAACATTAGGCCCAAACATGTAATAAAATCAGATAATAGATAAAGCCAAATATAACAATTCATCTAAGCTCGAATTCTGAACCCTGAACCAGAGATTCTGGGTTCTTTTCCCCAGCAGAGTCGCCAGAGCTGTCACACCTCCTTTTTCCTACACCCCCGGAAGAGGGTATAATAAAGGAGTTTTTCCAATTAAAGGACAATCGAAACGGGATTATTTAATCAAAGAATTTAGAGTCGCCACTTGGGAGATTTATGGTGTCCCAAGTCACCAGTTCAAATCCCGAATCGAGAAAAGGGTTGACTCTGTATTATAGTCCGGGAACCAGAAATCCGGGTAAGGAATTCTGTTAACCCGGGAGAAGGTGTTAGGCATTCCCGAGTTCCGTGGTTCTAGCACGGTCGCTCAACTGTTGTAATTGGCCTATGATTTTAATACATTTTGAATCTATGTGCAATTTTAAACCTTTAACCGCTTTTATTCATTTTTTAAAGAAAATTGCAACGTCATTTAAAATATGTCTTGAACCACGTCAGATAAATGCACCCGCAGTCCGTAACACATTTTATATAACATTGTTGAGATTCGGATTTGGGTCACATAAATGTGCACCCGAGTTTAGGAAGGTAATACTATTAAAATAACGCGCCTAAAGCAACTACGCATTTTTAACTTTGCGAGGGCCATGAAAATTTGCTAATGGCATGCCTCGAGTTCTAAGGATTTTAAAAGAAGTAATTAAACGAGGGCCACGCGTTTGAGATTTTTGTTTGGCATGGCTCACCTCGAATTATTCTAATTAAAGGGTTTCTAAACTAACTCATGAGGGCCATGCACACCTCAATTAATCAAAGGAAAGGCATTCAACTAATAAGTACCAAAAATCAGTGTGGACACTACTACAACCATCCTTAGCGATGCTGGAGATTTCTTGGGAAGTTTTATGATAATACTATCCTTTGTAAAGAAACAAATTTCCTCAGCCATTATTAGTTCCTACTTGCAATAAACTGAACAAAAATCAAAAGGGCTCTGTACAGAAACCTCAAAATCTAGTACCAACTTCATTCATAGTATACTCAGCAAGCTAAAGACCCCTTCAAAATGCCTAGTGTTATCAGCTCTGTATGTAATAGAAGCAGAAAGTTTGAGCAAAGTCCCTCGTGCAAAACAAAGGACATTAAAAGGAGGTCAACACTAAGAGAAAAGCAGAAAGTTTTATCATTCAAATGATAACTCAAACAAAGAAGAATTACGCTTTATCGAAAAACCTTAATACCAACTCAACATAATGAGAGAACAGAACAATCTTGCCAGAATCCCACACTAAACACAAATCAGCCAGAATTCTAGTAAAACAACAAATCAACCAACCTCGAATTCACTGATTCAATCCCACAAAGCTCAATCGACAGCAACAAAGAGATGCAACTCAGAAATTCCATAACTCAAGAACAGCTAAAAAACAGAGCTACATGGTAGAAAGAAAATCAAACCTGAAGTTGCAAACTTCTTTTAACAATTACAGCCTTAATAATACACCTTTTGCCTTCGAATACTAGCGAGGTTCAGCAGCAGCTCAGCAGAACAACAATAGAACACCAAGCTTGAACTTCAATTCATTTTTCATCTCTTCGGAACTCAAGAACCAGATTCAGAACTTTAAAAATATATATGTATCTCACTCTTTGAACCTCTAAGAGAAACTTTTTAGAGAGAAAAAAAATCTTCAAAGAAGAGAAATCCAAAGGTAAAGAAGATCCTCTAACCTTTTCTCTTCCCCCCCCCCCT